>NW_026877967.1:0-233358 GCF_032173495.1 Musca vetustissima | reverse complement strand
ATTAAGATATATATATATATTTCCGTCAGATTTAATGTAAATAATGTACCAAAGTTCTAATATTGCATAGATCGATTGATTTTAAGTAATTGACACACCAAGGAACCAATATATGATTGAAAGAAAAAAACGTACTGAAATTAGTATAACCCAACCTGTGAAAAGTTTCGTTGAAATCGGTTCAAATTTGGATATAGATTCCACATATATTTTCATCTAAGGTAATTGGTGCTTTTAAGACCCTATATATCTTTGCACGAAATTTGGCATAGCGTGCTGAATTGCGTCTATAATAATGTGTGCCAAGTTTCATGAAAATCGGTTCAGATGTATATAAAGCTCCCATATATATATATATATATATATAGTCGCCCGATTTTAGGTAAATGGTGCACCAAAGTCTTTGAAAATCATTCCATTTGCACGAAATTTGTCATAGCGTACTGAATTAAGTTTAGAATGACGTGAGCTAAATTCCGTGAAAATCGGTTCAGATTTAAATGTAGCTCCCATATATATTTTCGTCCGGTTTTATGTAATTGGTGCATCGATAGGATACATCTTAGGATACATCTGTTGAATATACCCAAAGTGGTGAAGGGTATCATATAGTCGGCCCAGTCCGACTTTACTACTTTCCTTACTGGTTTAAATTACTACAATGCATGTCCTAATATTGGACATGTGTGGTGTAAACAACCCCTCTTTTCAACCTAAACTAACTTTTAATGTAAATATTGTGTAAAGTTTGCAAATATAGATCCATAATTCCCAGTACATTCTAAAGTAATGTCATAATATTCTGAGTACAAAGATCGAATTTTAACATTTTTTAAATTACTACAACTCGGTCTAATTTAATTTGTTTCTTGGAATTATTTACATGTCACATATGGACAGGTACTATGATAATAACGTAGGTACTATGATAAATAACAAGTAATATTTTAAAATTTTGTAGCATATTTTTAGGAGGTTATCGGTTTTCGATAAAGATTAATAACACGTTAAATATTTTTAACATAGGTACATAAATAATAATTTCTTTCATATATATATAGAAAAGGTTTTAAAAATAGAAATATTTTTTAACATTTAGAATATAAAAAATATTTAATGTTCTTTGTTTTACTAAACTTTATTAATATTTTCGATGTTTCAAATATGCCAGTCAATGTTTGTATTTAACAATGTTTGTGATGTATGAAATCAGTTCGAAATCCGTCAGCTTGCGCTCTCCCTTTAATTTTTCCCAGTATAACATCTGTCGTTAATGGGTTATTCCTTTAATTATGTATTTCTGATACATTTGATACGAGTGGGTAATTCCGTAAAGACTCAACTGAAATTCGTCATTTAAAATTTCGCCAAAAATAATTCATAAATAATAATATGAACATCAATAACAATGACACTAATTACTGTTTGAATTGATTTATCGAATGTCCAAAATAAATAAATTTGAACAGTTTGACAGTATCATTCAATTACACATATTGCAATTTATCTGGCAAATATTTTTCTAAACTTGACCGAAATACTTCGATATTTTTGCGGAGTCATTATTTCGAATTAGGCAAAAATGCAAAGTTGTACCATAATAGCAACCAAAAATATAACATCGGGTCGGAAAAAAGGCAATAATTTATTATAAGACAATTTTAAAGCCAAAGAGATATGTGAAACTCACCTAGTGTTTGGCCATAATCGAAACAAACTATTTTTTTGTTGGATCCTCCAAATTTAAGCCAATCTAATCTGTGTAATCTGTTTTTCAACTGATGTAAATGCAATTTGAAACTACAATTGTTACGTACAATTTTTACTTAGTTCTAACTCGTCAAAATTCTGATTTATGGTGTGTGTATATTATTAACGTATTTCACATAAAAAATATTTTAGTCGAATCCGACAGTTCTTTATTATTTACAAATTAATTTGAGCGACACATTTTGTGGAATATTTGGAGGAAAAAGAATCAGAAAATAACGTAATCGATTTGACTGACTTTGTTTAATTTAGATTCTTTTGATCTGGTCTGTCAACTGCAATTTTGATTTTATCTAAATCGGTCTTGTGCGCATCTCCGCAAATTTGAAAGACCACGTTCCAAGATGTTGTTTTCTAATTGGTCTTTCCATCTGATTCGTGGCCTTCTCCTTCTACGGAACCATCAGTAGGCTCGCTTTTATATGCCTTTTGAGCTGGGGCATTCTTATTCATTCGCACAACATGGCCTAGCCATCGTAGTCGCTGCAGCTCAATACGACTGACTATGTCTATGTCCGCGTATAAATTGTAAAGCTAGTGGTTCTTTTGACGCCGAATTTCACCGTCGACGCAGATTGGCCCCTAGATCTTTCGGAGAATTTTTCTTTTAAACACCCCAGATTCATATAACAGCACGGGTAGTACCAGCGTCTTGTAAATTGTGAGTTTGGTCTGGCGGGAGGTGGCATTGTTTCTAAACTGCTTACTTACACCATAGTAGCATCTCTTCTCCGAATTTCAAAACAGATATCATTCGTTTTATTTATGGCGGTACCAAGGTATATAAAATCCTTAACTACCTCGATGCTGTATTTCTCATGTTCCACAGTTGGTCCGAGTCTACTGGACGTCTTGTGCGCCGATACCATCAGCTTGGTCTTCTCCCCGTTTACTCCCCGACCCACATTGACAGACTCCTCCTCTATTTGTTCAAAGGTGGCTATTACCGCTCGCAATGTTCGACCCATTATATCGATGTCATCGACGTAGGCGAGTAACATATGTTGTTTGGTGCACAGAGTGCCATTTGTGCTCACCTTTGCATCTCGTATGTCCTTTTCCAGCAGGATGTTAAAAGATCACCTTGTCTGAATCTTCGTTCGGTATTGAAGGGCTCCGATAGGTCCTTTCCGACTTTAACTGCTGACCTTGTTCCACTGCATAGCCTGCATAGCCGTATTAATTTTGCAGGAATGCCGAACGTAGACATGTCTTTAAACACGTCTGAACGTGACTGCGTGACACAACATACACATGGTGCGTGTGATCTTTTTCAGTAAATAGAAATAGGAGGCAATACAAAAACATTCCAAATTTTTAAACGCATTTTTCATACAAATCTTTACTCTTATATCGAATTTTTTTATAACGAACTATTTATTTGGTACCAACTTTCAGTCTTCATTCATTTTAATTCGGTTATAACGAACTTGCTACAAATATACATAATACTTAACCATGGCAAAGATTAACCTAGCGATTTAATCCTTTACAACAAATTTTAGGTTCATCAAAGAAAATTAGAAGAAGCTTAAGTGTTGTCAGAAAAGAAACAAAAACGAAAGGGAACCATTGTATGGAGGGTATATCAATTTTGTCATTCCGTATGTAACTCATCGAAATATTCATTTCCGATCCTATAAAGTACATATATTCTTGATCGATCTGTTGTAATCACGCTATCTTCTGAAGGAGTTGAGATAGGGTGCTGAAATTTGGCATAGGTTTGTCTTTTGTCTGCAGGCAGGTCAAGTTCGAAGATGGGATATACCGGTCCACGTTTCGGCATAGCTAGGTACCGTTATATGGGGGCTACCAGAAAAAGTGGGCCTATATTTATAATTTTTTGTGGAGACATTTAAATAGACATTAAAACCGGTAGAAATAGTTATCGGAAACGTGGTAGATTTCACTATTAAAAAGGCAATGCTATGTATTAATATAATGGAAACGGTATAGATTAAAATCTAAAACTTAGTATGCAGCTTAGCTATTTCAAATATTTTTGGCAATTAGTACTAAACATTGTACCACAGTGAATGGTAGGAAATATAAACATACTAAACAATTGTACTAAGAGTGGGGGACTCTTGTATGCAAACAAAATAATTCATTGATAAAGCGTTTTATTAAATGGGTTTTAAAAGGCATGGAAATTATTGACAAAAGACAAACGTATGCAAAATTTCAGAACCTTATTTCAATTCCTTCAGGAGATAGCGTGATTACAACAGACGGACGAACGGACATGGCTAGATCGTCTTAGAATTTTACCCTGATCAAGAAATGGTTAGACTATGAAGAAAATTGAATGAAATGTAGACAACTGTTGACGTTTTGCAAATAGCCCATAGTTAATTTATAAGAAGTTTTAGATTCCGTTCAAAGTATAAATTGAACACAACTCATTTTTTGAAAAAAAAAAAAATATTATCGTTTGTTTTAAATTCGATAAAAAAGAAACAAAATAAGATTACAGAATTCTTTTAAAAATCGTGAACAATTCACATATGATTTGAACATCTACAGAATTAAAATCTTTTTAATTTTTTTCATTACAATAAGCTTTAAATCATTTGAATTAAAATAAAGAATAAATAAATATATGCATTTGTTTTTAATTAACTTTAATTTTAGTTTAAGATATAGTAAATACGTTGTGTATAGTCTATGACGGATTCAGTTATAACTACTGTATATCACTTTCCGAATTTGTGTATATAACGGTATTTTATGGAGTTTGGGCACGTAGCTATAGTTTGATATTTCGAATTATCCTGGCATATTACCTATATCGATATATGATCTTCTCGATGCAGGGTGTCATGCTTTTCGGTCCGGCCGATCTTTACGATGTTTTGATTTGTTTTTATTATTACACTGTGATTAGGGGGGCGGTTCATCTCCAGAAGGACAAATCCGATAATGTACTAGTTTTTGAGGTACGGTGTAATATTTTTTTTGCTGATGATGAAAAAGATGTGATATATCTTCAGTAAAATCGAATGTGGAACATTTTTTTCTATCTTCAAAATTCGACAATATTTGACCTTCAATTATTATAACAAGAAATCCATATCCGTATGTTTAAATCGTAATTTTCCACGTTTATCCGGTTTATTCGTAAAACAATTTGTATATGCCAGGATTTATCCCAGTTTGCAATTGTTTTAATAAATTTCCAAAAATTATATATTCTGTAATATTTAGACCAGCCTGAAATTATATGACATGTATTTGATCCAAAGCACTTGAAGTCCATGCACGCTATTTCAGTGAATCGCATGTTTGATCGTATCAAAGTGTTTGAACACTTAAAAGCCATATGTAAAAAATACACCTCATGACAAAATATACTATTTTTAGCCATATCATATTTACGTATGCTTTAGTCTGCAATTTAATGCAGATATGACCTTATCGATGATTTCCGATCAATGGAGAATCTCATTAAGTGTTACAATTTAAACATCAATTACACAGCATTGAGATGAATGAAGACATCATTATATTAGCTACGGTGCGTAGTTATGTTTATGTAACTCCAGTGACTACTACTCGCCATAAAGCCACTATTGAAGAGTCATCATCAGCAGCGGGGATGTGAACAACAGTTATGGACGGTAAATGAAACCCACTCTGTTGTCATCGAAACAAGCCACAATTAATGAAAATGAAAGCTAATTTTCAATTGATTTTTTTATGAAGAATAAGAAATTTTTCAGATATGACATCGGACGAATATAAAAACACCACCCATCGGCAAACTTATCACAGTGCAGCAAGAGGTTCAATAGAGCACAAGTACAGGGTTTCGATCGATAATTTTGAAGAGCTTCCAACAAAAAAAAGGAAATGGCTTTTAAGGTTTGTATTTGTCCTGAGTCGGGCATTGTGTATGCTTTTAATATGTTTAACGTGTATCCACCTACTTTCAGTTCGTTGCAATTTTATACTTGGCCACTTTGGTAGCAGCTGGTGATTATGATTACCAAAAACCCAACAATGGTTTTGAAAATCAATCAAACCAACAACAACAACCCCAACAACAGCAGCAACAGCCACAAGAACATCATCAACAACAACAAGAAAATAACGATGTCCACCCAACAGATTCCTACAGCAACAACAATACTGAAGACAACAATAATTACTACAATGAGGATTCATATGCTGCATCTGGCGACTATCAATATAACAATTTGAACTATGGATATGATGCCGCCGCACTCCCTGCCTATTATCCCCCGGCTAAATATGACTACAGCTATGATGTCAATGATCCCACAACTGGAGACATTAAATCTCACTCGGAAACCAGGGATGGTTATAATGTTCGCGGTGTCTACAGTTTGATTGATCCTGATGGTTTCAGACGTACTGTCACCTATACTGCTGATAGCGTGAACGGATTCAATGCTGTTGTCAATCGTGAACCCATAGCCCTTGAAGTAGTCGCTCCTGTGTTGGCATACAAATCCATTGTACCCACCGCTGTTAATACACCAGTAGTTGCGGCAACTCCTACTAAAGCTGCTGCACAAAATGTTAAATCGAGCAACGCATCCGAAGTTAAGGATAGTTATTCTTCACCACCAGCATCTGATGGAAACGGTCCATATGCTTAAGCTAATTTATTTATTATTTTAATTATTTTGAGTCATTGTAAACAATTATTATTCATTTTCTCATTTGCTGCTTTATTAATTCATTAAATAAATTTTGTATGACAATTTTTATTGCACTATTAACAGAATTAGAAAAATGTATGTCCAAAATTCCTCCACTTCGCATTCAGGTCAGCTCAGACCATTTTCATAGATACTAAAAACATATCCCAAATCTTACATACATACTTGCAGGTACATTGAGATTAAAGCTACAGAGGACCCATTAACTTCCCATACGCGTTACCACCCACACGTTGCCCCTCCATATATTGAATATAGAACCTATAACCCTCTAAACTTAAATTATCAGAAGGTCTGAGCCGATGCCCGACCGAAAGAAGTACACACTGGCCTGCTCCCCTCAACAATTAACTTTAAATAATGCATTTTTTTAGGAAAACTAAAGAGTTAACAGTTAACTAAATTTGACATTGTCGACTACAACCAGTAAGAAAAGTAGTAAAGTCGGACGGGGCCAGATTATATAAACTATATAACTTTGGGTCTTTGGTGCACCTTTTACCTATAATCTGATATATAGGAACTACCTAAATCTGAACCGATTTCAACTTGCCACACGCTATCTCATAATAACTTCAATAATTTGTGCAAAATTTTAGGCCAATCGGACCCACCAGGGGAATTCGGTGTAGCATTTATATCAAACTTCTAGGTTATACTAAGTTCAGTACGAAATATATATGTGGATTTTGGTGCACCATTTACATTAAATCTGGACCGATTTTCAGGAAACATCATTCCAAACCTAATTCATTACGCTATGCCAAATTCTGTGCAAATCGAATGATATATAGGGACTTTGGTACACCATTTACCTTAAATCGGACGAAAATATATATGGGAGCTATATCAAAATCTGAACCGATTCCTTTTACAAACATATGCACAAAGACATAAATACTATAAAAAGTACCAAAGTACATTCGGCCATATACAGATAGTGCTATATTATTTCCTTAAAATTTGTTTGGGTTCGTTTTTAAAAATAATTCTTTAATATGGGTTGAAATTACATATATAAGATAAAACGTTCTAGTATTGACGAAAATGCGGTAGAAAAAATCTATTTCTGTTGGTCCGTGTGGCCTTGAGACGTGAACGTCCGACGTAGCCTTAAAAGACAAATTTTGAGTTGCATATTAAAACCAAATAGAACCTTTAGAGGATCTGAAATACAACCAGACTGATAGTGGTGATAATTACCAGGCTATGACTATGTTACCGAATGTGCCCCATCAAATGCCGAAGCTACTCCGAGGCAAATTCGGCAAATTTGACTTTTTTACAAAACTATAAAAAATGTTTATCTAATATTAATTTATTATATGTTTTTGGTACTACTTTTTATAATTAAGTATTAGAGGACAATAATCAGCCATAAAGTTTTTATATCTGTTGAATAAGTACTAAGATATAAAGCTCTAATAAAATGTGCCGAATGGTCCCGTCTCCCTCCCCCCACCCCCACCCCAAAAATCAATTGAAAACTTGTATATCTTATTTGGAACGAGCGGAATATCTAATCGATTAACAAAGCTGCGGAAGGAATCAAGTTCCACAAGGACCCGATTAAGTGGGTCATCTGAGAAACGTTCATCCCATCAACTATTAGCTACCCTGCACATGGTTTGCCAAGGATTAAGCCTTTTCACCATTCTCCCTTGAAAGTCTCCTGAAGATCGATTAACGATTAACAGACAGTCCAGATTTCTAACATCTGCTCTCAAAACAGAAAATCTGGCCGATTCACCGACTCTTCGTAGAGTGTGGCATAGCCTGCGACGCCCACAAATAAAGCCTAGAATTCTTGGAGGGAGATCTCCACAACCTATTAACATAAATTAGGAGTAGGGCTGAGTTGATGCTCGGCCAAAATTAGTATATCTGGCCTCCTCTCCTCAACCATTGACTTTAAATAATGCCTCTTTTTAATTAAACCCAAAAGCATGGCATAATTATACAAGGTCTCATGTAGTCATATGTTTCTAATTTTTTCATAAATTTGCCTTTGCCTTTGAGGCTGCGGCATACGAGATGT
This sequence comes from Musca vetustissima, assembly GCF_032173495.1. Taxonomy (NCBI): domain Eukaryota; kingdom Metazoa; phylum Arthropoda; class Insecta; order Diptera; family Muscidae; genus Musca; species Musca vetustissima. The sequence continues at coordinate 224,859 of NW_026877967.1, read as the reverse complement.
CGGAGCGAATAGTCGACAAATGCGCTGATCGCCGTTGGGATTTGGCATGCATTTCGACCTTCTCCTTTTCCTTGTGCTCCATGATTTTCATCATTTTCTGGATCCTTACGTCCCTTATCTCTACGGACTGTAACAGTTCTTAATTATAGGCAGTTTATATAAACCTAAAACATCCCAGCTCTTGGATATTCGCAAGAGTCATATCCATTAGGACAAATTATGAAGTCCCACTACTTCCACCTTTAGGCCTGATTTATTAGTCAAAAAATCGTTGACTACCTCAGGACTATACTCATCGCTTAACCCCTCTATGTCTAACTAAAGGAAATCTTTAGGGATATGGAATTTATCTTTCTGGTATGCGTTGACTTTTTTCGCATTTAACGACAAGACGAACGGACGGAGAATAGAAATGGAAAACTCACCTGGACTGAAATGTTGGTGGAGGATTCCTCCGATTTCGTTGGAGAAGCCTTATCAGCAACCTTCACTGCCATCGGTGTTTTCGATGTCGATATTACACCGTATCCGCCTTAACTGCAACTTTATCAGTCATTGGGGTTGTTTTAGGTGGTTGTACATTATTTGCATCAAATTAAAGCTTCGTATAAAAAAGAACCTACGCGCTATGGGCTAGGATTCCATTCTTTTTTTTTTTTTTTTGCCCAATAGTCCATTTTTCCGATAAAACGTTATATTTTTCAAATTCGGAGACTTTTAGTTTGGCACCAGTAAAATTTTATAACATTTTGGTCACGGTGACATGAGGTGAAAGTCAAAATTTCATATTTTTTTTTTTAAATATAATTCAAGGCACATGTATTAGGTAGTCGCATCGGCGAATTACTACAACAAAGCAACTTTTTTGGGAACATAATATGTCAAAATTTGTAAACAAGGCAAATAAAATTCAATTCGCCTTGACATTTCAAAATTTAGGCAAATTTGACTCAACCAATAAAAACAAAATGTTTTAATACCCTACACATCTATGTTAAAACTATGTGTTGCCTCAAGAGTTTGTAGCTGCACTATTCGTAGACTCAAATTTTTGTATATCGTTTATCATATGTCCGTCGGTCCATTATAATTTGTAATCTGATTATCATGATCCAAATCAAATGGCGATTGAAAAAATTATCTTCTGAAAACACAACATTAGCACTATTTTGAATAAACAATTCAGTATGTGTCGGCATCTTTCAATAATTTCCCTTGATGAATTCTGGAAATTTTGTATGTATATACGGTTCTGGCATAAGTCTACTTCTATTGGTTTTGGTAGTGTCCGGTTTATGTTTAGAGGCCACAATTATGACCCAAACCCAGGAAATTATGAAGATAGGGATCTGGCCTACGAATTAATATAAGTGTTTTCATAATAATCGTTTCATATTTAGGGCGTCAAATATATATATACATATATATATTTTTTTTTTAAATCGCTAACTTTGAATTGTATGTTCTGAAAGATATAGATTAAAGACTGCAATTGTATTAATGTATGTACACAGAGGTGGTATTTACACACACTCCAATATTGGGTCGATCGCTATGAGGCGCATAAAGTTCAAAGATGTCACAGATCCTTAGTTCATATACCATATATGTATATAGTTCGCTAACTTTGAATTGTATGTTCTGAAAGATATAGATTAAAGACTGCAGTTGTATGAATGTATGTATATACATATATATATAGTTCATGTTCATAGTTCATGTTCATGTGGAGAAGTTCCATATAGTGTCAATTTTCAAATGTTTTACTTCCTCCATCATAAAGTGGAGTGTATATTCCATTTGTCACAGCCCTTTCGTTCAGCCTCATTTCTTGTAGCTTGGGCATGTTACAGCCCAGTCGTGCATCTACAAAATCTTGAGGCAATCCATACATTTAACATAAATGTGTAGGGTATACAAACATTTTGTTCTGATTTGTTGAATCATTTCATATAAATTAAAACACCTTTCACGAAAATCTTTCCAGTTTTGATGTAGCCCTCATATAAAATTCCTGCTCATTTTTAGATTTTTTGTTCTTTCGAAGTAAAATTGAAAAAAAATCACGAAACTTCAATTTTATTTACAAAAATTAATTAATTTTTTAAGGCGAATTAAAAATTACAACAATTTGTTTTGACATTCAATGTTACAATCAATTGGGTCGATGCGACTACCTAATACATCTACCTTGATATAATTTATATTTGAAAAATGTTACATTACATTGACATGCGTCAAAATATTAATACTAAATGAAATCCAATTACACAGATGGAACTGCCGATTGTTATACATTTGAAAATAATCATTAAAAAATTCCATATCTAAAAGTTATATATAGTAAGTTGTGATAATATAAAAATAGTCGTTGAAATTTAAAAATTTAATAAAAAATTAAAATTGACTTTTACCAACATAGCATGCTGATTATGAAAGTGGATGATATTAGTCTCACATTCGACCAAATGGGCATAATCTTACCAAAAATGATTAATTTTGGTCCACTATTTAGGGTAGCCCCCATATAACGGTATAACCCAAATGTTGGCTTTTGGAGATTTCCCCCCGTTTTTCAACCAAATTGCGATTTCAAATCTTCCCACTAAATCATCTCTACATGTCCACTTTTTGGTATGTGCCCTACATTATAATCCTACTCATTATTCATTACAGCATAAGACGCGACAGTATAATATAGTTTCTCGTAGAACTATATTGCAGCCACCAAAAATGATTTCTTGTACTAATACTTTTTATACAAGTGATTGATTTGCTATGTAAAAACGGCCATACATAATTTAAAGCATACTTTGAGGCGCACTTATGCTGCATTGAAATATTATATGTCATTGATTAGTTGTTTAAAAACACAACAAAAAGGTGTATTTGATAGCCCGCACACACACAGACAGAATTTTAAATCAAAAAACCACTTTCATCACGTGAATATTAATTAAGATGATACGCAGAGGGAAAGTATTTTACATTGTCTGGTCACAAATGAAATGTCACATTTATGAGAAGAGCGCAAAAGTGTTTAATACGATTCAATGTAAAATAACCGGTCCCCTAAAGAAGAATGTAAAGGATTTATTGTTATAATTATTTTTTTTTTATTCCTTCAATTTCCTTTTGTTTCATTTATATTTTGATAATGATCGAAAATTTTAAAATTATTTTTTTATTGTAGGGGTGTGTGTGTGTTTATGTATTGTTGTTGTTTTTGGTTATGCGTGAGTGTTGAAGTACAGTGACTACATTTTAAAACTGAAAAAGTAATTGGTTAACAGTTTTATTTGAGGTGGCTAATATGTGTCACCGGCTAACAATGTGCCAATTACAAAAAAAAATGTTAATATTTGTATGAGAACCACAGATTGCAGGGGGTATTACATAGAAGAACTTGGTTTCGGAAAATTTTACGAACAATGCTTAATGGTTAGAAATTCAATACAATTGACATTTAGTGGACGAATATAGCTGAAATGTTTAAAATTTGATTTGGAATCACTCTTACTATACGTGGTCTGATAAAAATATGTGTTATTTTCGAATGTCGTATGCTATGTTCCATTCTATGTCGATTGATGCGTGTCCTTCTGTCTGTTGAAATCACGAGAGAGCGCAATATTTGAGATAGAGCCTTGAAATTTTGCACTGGGATGCTATTACTCCTAAAATTAGCTATTACTCCTAAAATTAGGGTAGTCTGCTTTTCCACAGGCAGATTTTTATTTGGCAAATTAATTTATTTAAATTTTTTGCATTTTAAAGATTTTTTTTTAATATTTTATTTATTGTTTATATATTTTATTATATAAATTGCAAAAATTAAAAATTAAATTTCACTTGCACAAATTAAAGCAACAGGTTTGTAAACAAAAGCCGGCTGTGTGTAAGTAAAGCGATAGGTTCAAAAGGAAATGTCAACAAAATTGTTTTCAACGAACAGAGCAAAACAGAATTTGCGTGTACGGCAAATTCTGAACAGGCAAATTGTTGTTTTTCTTCCTCGCACCCCTCTCGCCTACAAACTCAGTATTTGCCAAATAAAAATTTGCCTGTGGAAAAGCAGACTAACACTACCCTCAAATATTCAGTATTATGGGGATTTTTGACAGATTTGCTACGTTTGGTTCTAATTGGGTATAAAATCTTCCTAGTGAAAATGATCGATATTGGTTCCTTTTTAAGAGTAGCCCTCAATTATTCGGTATTTTATGGTTTTAGACATGTTTAATTGATTGTAATTTGTAATTTTGAGTTGTGGTATGGAAGTGAATATTCCTAATAAAATCATCGATATTGGTTCACCTTTTAGGGAAGCTTCCACATAACGCTATATCCCAAATATCAGTATTTTGCGGAATTTTAGCACGTTATTCAGCCAATTTGGGGCAATTAAATATTTGGGATTCTCATTAATTTTTGTATTTTCGAAATTTTTATGGGGTGTCAAATCTTCATACCAAAAATTATCAATATTAGTTTACGGTTTGGTATGGATCTCCATTGTCTGAATTTGGCATTGCTGCATATTGAAGGCTAAGTCAAATTGTGCGGAAATTTGCCTATGTATGTACGGATTTTTGATATTCGGTACTATTACATACTACAACTACATAACGCAATAACATAGTCGCCATAGAAATGTCCAGATAGACTTAAGAAATTTTGAATGCACATCACGTGGTGAGGGTATGAAAAGTTCGGCCCGAACGAACTTAACGTCGTTTTTACTTGTTTTTTCTAACGATACCCTCCGTTATTCGGATTATTTGATATTTGGCAACGTTTTTCATCCGCATTGGCTCTGATATGAATTGTCAGGTTCTCATAGTCTCAAAGGTTTATTTCCTACTAAAAATGATCGTTTGCGGTTTACTTTTTGGTCGGTACCAACATAACTGTACCAACCCATGTTCGCTTTAGCCGCATAGTCTCACCAATGTGGCTTATATATATATATATTATTCTAGTATTGTCACATACTTTCCAGGTCTGGAGATTTAATTGCGGTTATTTCGGAACCTACGATGTTGTACATATATTCGTCTGGTGGATTGTTGACATACTCCAATCAATCATTTTATTACAACATCCACATTCTACCATATATTTTATGGAGCCACTGTATATACGTATATCCAATAAGGTGAAGAACTGAAATGCGCGCATGCGTACAATTTACGAATATTTAATGATTGGTATATACGTTTGTATTTCTATATATACGGACGGGCTCGTCCATATGTGTGTTTCATTATTGCTGCTGCTATTATTCACATACCAATATATTGCAGCTCATCGTTAATTTGTATTGTATTTTCGTTTTGTCGTTTGTTTTTGTGCTGTTGGCGTAGAAGCGCAATGTCTCGAAGTGATGTTGGCGCATTAAAGTATTTCTAAAAGCCCTGATGGATGTGGTTGGTGTTTGTTGTTGTTGTGTATCTCTGTATGTATATGAATCTTGGTTCCGAACTATGTTTACGTTTGTATGTTCGATTGTGTGTTTCGAAGTGCTTAAGTTATCTCCCCGAAAAAAAAACAAATATCCACAACAACAATGCCTCTCAGCCCGGCAGGCAGGCAGTCAGTCAGCCAGTAAACATACCTACAAAATACACAGATATTATAACCGTCATCGCCTCTGAACGATGACTTTTAAGCAGTGACAGTTAAGTATGCAGCAAGCCATAATAGGGTACGGTACGGACGGCGGTGTGTCGCTTGTTTGTTGATGGTAAAAGAATTAATAAAACAAAAACGAAACGAACTAACCAACAGACACCTTTTTTTAACCAAAATACACGAGTGCTTCATTCCGATTCGCCATACATTACGTTGGAGTTCTGACGATTTGTTGGAATGTGTAGTGGTTTTAATTATATCAAGTTTAAGAATTAATTAAAAAAATAAAACAAAACAAAAATAAATAAAAACGAAATAATTAAGTGTCATTGCCAAGAAAAACCTCCACCTGTTGGCGTGTGGTTTATGTGTGCAAAACAAAAAAATAAGAAAATATATTTAAAGATAAATTAAATAATTTTTGTAAATATTGCGATAAGATTTTATACACATAGTTATAAATAATAACATAATAATCGATCAAACAAACTTCACATTTCCACACACACATAACGACGTCAGAGGCGTACGTAACAAATATCGTGGCGAAATAAATGTGTTCACAGTCGAATATGGATAAATGCAACACGATAAATTGGAATGTCTATTTTGAATAGTGATATATGTATAGTGAGAGGTGTGCAATTGACATCTAGACATGTGAATTCTTGACCTATCTTATTGTCATATTGTGATGTTCAAAAAATATTTTGAACTTTAAATCGTAGAAAACATAAGTTAATAATTCTGGTGAATTCTGCAAATGGATTTGGTATTGACCCAGCTAAAACTCAAAAAATAACAAGTGAAAAAATAAACGAATTTGGAAAGCTGGAATTCCATGGACCCATTGATATGATTTTCCAGCTATTTAGGTTGGTAGGAATATTTGTAATGAAGCTAAACATTCACAAAATGGATAATCGGGTGTAATGCTTAAATGTTAATAGATAATTCGGTAAAAATTTATTATAATCGAAAAAACGGAACTTTTATGTGGGGATATGTAAAAACTTGGATCTATATACACAGCACAAATTTGTATATAAATCAGCCTTTCAGAACTCTTTATACCAATTTGGTTGGAAAATGTGTCCAAAGTCTTAAAAATATAGATGGTACAGTTCTAAGTGGGGTATAACAAACTGTAATCTGGCATTGATAAAAAGGTAGAAAATTTGACAGCCCAACAAGAATTTGATAAATCAAATTAGAGTGACTTTGGTTGGAAAATGTGCCCAAACCCCCAACACATCAAATAATAGGTGTACCATACCTGGAAACTTGAACCCATATTGGTCATTTTTAGTAGGGAGATTTTGAGAACCTATAATATAAAATCAAAGCTAATTTAGTTGAAACACGTGTCCAAGCTCCCTACAATACTGGAATTTGGGATGTAGCGTTATATGGGTGATTCCCTAAAAATTAACCAATATCGATCATGTTTATGAGGAAGATTTGACACTCCATGAGAACATGACAAATCAAATTAGAGGGAATTCAAAATACCGAATCAGGGTGGGGGAGGGGGCGTTACCAATTTATGGGTCTACCCGAAATCATGGCCCAATGTTGATAACTTTTGGTAGGGACATTTTCTACTTATTGAGAATCTGACATATTAAACTGACCCTAAATTGTTTGAAACACGTAATCAAGCTCCCCAAAATACCTATATTTTGGGGTGTAGCATTATATGGGGCCTTCCCTACCATACCACAACCCAATATAATAAATTGCAAAAAAAAAGTGCCCAAAACTATTAAAATACCAAATTAATGCTGATTCTGTTGAAAAACGTTTCTACACTATTATACGGGAGCTACTCTAAAAAGTAGATGAATATTAATTATTCTCGGTAAGAAGATTTGAAACCCAATGAGAACCAAACGTAGCAAACTACAGCCAATTCGGTGGAAACACGTGTCAAAAATCCTCAAAATACAGAATATTTGGGGGTACCGTTATATGGGAGCTATACCAAAACGTGGACCGATATACCCCATTTGCAATAATAATGTCATAATAATGGCAACGAATAATGTCAGTGCAAAATTTAAAAGCTCTACTTCAAATATTGCGACCTTTATCTTGATATCAACAGATACGGACACGCACAAATCGGCATAGGATTTTATGCTGATAAAGAATGTATATACTTTATAAGGAATCCGATGAATATTCCGATGTGTTGCAAACGGAATGAGAAATTTTATATACGAGTACACTCCTTAATAATTTTTGGTAGGAGAATTTGCTATCTAATAAAAATCGAAAATACCAAAATTAGTCGAATTGCTCACAATATCGAAATTGAAGCGTTACTATGACATGGATGATATATGTAAAGTCAACCAATATTGATATTTCGAAGCTACCCCAAAACGTGGGCCTATATAATCCATTTTCGAACTTGTCCTGCCTGTCTCAATTCCTTCGGGAAACTACTTGATTACAGACGAATAGACAAGTCTATGTCGTCTTAGAATTGTACCCTGATCAAAACTATATACACAATATACAGTATATTATATAATTTAAATGAATCTACAAGGTACTAAAAAAGGGTTTGCGCATTTCGGCGGGGAAATGTTTTTGCAGAACTATTTCGACGTATCTTTATGTTATGACATAACCCCATATATAGGTCTCCATCCTATTTTCGGGATGTTGAAACATTCAACCATATTTCCCTACCGATGTGGCATTAATTTAGAATTCCTGGTTCTCGTAGAGTGTAAACCAACGTTTCAAAATCATAAATTATATCATACATGTTTTGACGTAGCCCCAACAGAAAAAAGACACGCCAAATTTTCGGTATTTCAAAGGTTTTAGCAAGATTTTCACTCCACAGTACTGTAATTTGCATTCCAGATTCCTTATGAATAAAGTATTTCTTATTAGTTTTTTCAATAGCCCCTATACAAAAGTCCCGCTTGATGTTCGATGCGTTGAAGTTCCTAGCCCAGTTTCCTGTCTGTAATTTGGTATTTCATTTTAACTTACTAGCAGACAATTTTATTTTACTAGACAAGGAAATATTCTCCATAAAATGGTGTCGATCTTTTTAAGAACAATGTTTGCCCTTCTGTCTTCTCGGTGAAGTATGTAAACATTTCAGTTTTTTTTAAACTTCACGCCATTTTAAGTGGTTTATTTTACGAAATATTGAAGTGCTTATTGCTAAAAATTACACAATACGAAAATAAATCGCAATGTGTAGTATTTGATACTTTGCAATTTGTTTTTTTTAATATGTATGTTGCAGCACACAGTGTTGAGAAATTGTTAATTGATTTGTTCTACATTTTATATTAAAAATAATTGTAAAGAGTATAATACTGCATTATTGAGCGTTAATAAACAAAAATAGTGCTTTAAATTACTTCTTTCGTTCCTCAGTATGTATTGGCAAAAACATTAAAAAACAACTAAACGCTAAAAAAATTAATATATCATCCGAAAAATCGGGTTAGAAAAATGTTATCAATCATACCGTATATCTTGAGTTTAATGTAATGTGGTCCAACATCGAAAACAAGAAAAAAACTATTTCAAAAGATTATCGTACACTCTAATATTTAAACGGTTGGTAATTCAGAACAGATAATTATAAAAAAACTTGCGATGTTCAAGAAAATGTCTGGAAAGTGTAAAAATTATATAAATAAGTTAAAAACAGGATAACATTTTATAGTATTACTAGCAAAGTGCCCGCTACTTCATATGCGGAAAGGGAATACAAAAAATAATATTTCATAAGGAAATCGTGAATACTGTATAATTTCCCGTACTATAGTTCTGAATTCCACCTCTATTCCTATATCAAATATCAAGTTTATTACCATTTATTACTCTTCATACATATAAACACTATTTTCCGAAATCTCTTTCTTATTTCCATTACAAAGAAATAGGTCAGAATTCCAATTATATATTTCAGCAAATTCATACAGGTTCCAAATTATTTCCATTTAGCAAATGTGCACACATAAGTACACATTTTCTACACTACCTCCATACCATCACCACCACTAAATTTAGTACCAGTTAGTACCAAAACCCTTTGGCACTTCTTTCTATCTCTCCGTCAGTGACCCACATTTAAAATTTTAGCTTTCCAGCTCTCCGTTACCCAAATCTAAATTGTTCCACTTTTAAGAATTCCAGCTCTGCCTTGGTGAACAGATTTGGTACCATTCTGCACTTTTCCTACACTCCCACGGTAACCTATGTTGCAATATTCAGGATTCGAGTTCTACCCGTTCACCCAAGTCCAAATTGGACCAAATTTTGCGCGTTTCGTACCCATAAGTACGAATTTCCAAAACTACTTCAGTCTGACACTCCAATAATAACCTTAAGTCCACATTTAAAGATTCCAGCTCTATTCGTTCACCAACATCCAAATTGTACCATATATAGTACCATTTATTACTTTTCGTAGATGTAAGAACTAGTTTCTAAAACTTTCTCAATTCCACACTGCAACAGTAATTTAAATCATTAATTTCAGAATTCCAGCCCTATCCGTTCACATAGATTCAAATTGAACCATATTTAGTACTTTTCGTACTTATGGGTTCGAATTTCCAACACTATCTCAATCATGTGCTATAACAGTAATTTTATTTTCAAATATAAATTCTCATTTCATTCAAATCTAAATTGTACTAAACAAAGTACCATTTAGTGCACATAATTGCGCATTTTTAAAACTACCTCCATGTTTCATCCTACACTCCATCCTTAATTTTAACTCCAAATTTTAGGATTTCCGCTCACACAAAATGAATTGTACCATATTTAGTATCATTTAGTGGTAGTTTAATTTTCATTCCAAATTTAAGTTTTCCATCTCTATACGTTAACAAAAACCTAAATTGTACCAAATTTTGTACCATTTAGTATACATAATGTCGAACTGTCATTTTAATACCCAATTTGAAGACTTCACTAAATTTAGTACCATTGAATACTTTTCGTACACATAAGTAAGATTTTTTAAAGCTACATCAATCCTGTACTCCAATAGTAGTCCTAATTCATATTTTCAGGATTCCATCTCTATACACTCAACTAAATGCAAATAGTACCAAATTTAATACCATTTTGTACTTTTTATACATATAAGTACGAATTTCTTAAACCATTTCCATACTTCCAACCTGCATTCCATGTAAAATTTCAAGATTATAGCTATACATGTTCAATATATATACAATTAGAACTAAATTTAGTACTTCGTACACTTATAGGTCGAATTTCCACAAATACTTTTGCACATCTTTCTAACATTCCATCAGTGACCCACATTCCAAATTTCAGAATTCTAGCTCCCGTTCGCCTAATACATATTTGGTACATAAATTTGAATTTGGAGTGAATTATTGAAAATGGAATCCTGAAATTTGGAGTTAAGATTACTGTGGGGGGTTGGGTTGGACTATGTTGGAAGTTTTGAACATTTCTACTAATGTGTACTAAATTTTGTACAATTTAGGTGAACCGACAGAACTGGAACTCTGAAATTTGGAAATAAAATAATATAAATAAAATGAATGTAGTTTTACAAATGTGTACTTATGGGTACAAAATGGTATTAAATTTGATACAATTAGGAATAGTAAAGATTTGAAATTAAGATTACTGTTGGAGTGTATGATTGAGGTACGTTGGAAGTTCTGTGAATTTGTACTTAGGTGCATTAAATAGTACTAAATTTGGTAAATTTGAATTTTGGGAGAACATATAGAGCAAAAGTCCTGAAATTTGAAGTAAGTATTCCTGTTGCGATGTGGGATTGGGATATGCAGATATTTTTTTTAAATATGTACTTATGTGGATATAGGTGATTTAGTTGATTCCTGAAATTTGGATTTAAGATTAACTTTCCACATACGTTTTGGAACATAGGATAAGAGAACATAGGTACTAAATGGTACGAAAAATTGTAATTATGGTCGGTATTGGTATTCCCTACATTCACTAACGAAGTAGCTTGCATATGCTAGTTTATAATACACCGCACTGCAAAATTACAATTATTGCATTTGGGAAAAATCTACTAAAACCTTCAAAATATCATGGTACATTTACATAGCTAAAACCTTGATTTATATAAATTAAAATGATTTTTTATTTTCTTTTCTCTTTTTTAGCATAAAACATGCTAGGAGTAATAGCATTGCATAATGTACGTCCTCAACGAATTCTAGCTAATCTGGAGAACTGTACAACACTTTCGAAATAAGCCTCAAACACATATATTAATACCGTAATGGTAATCATTTTACTTTATTTTTTTTTTTCTAAAGAATATACCATTAATCTTACAACTGATGCCGATATGCAAAAAAATTCTGCTATTTTTTCATAGTGTTGCTCAATACTCAATGTAATTAATGTTTATATGTACATATTCATATGTACATATATTTAAAACATAGTGATCAAAGACAAAGGTCATTTATGTATACATCATGTGGCTTGACATCATATCGCATAGGTAAAAGTTCATTAACCTTTTTAACCTCTAGCTGTTAGCAATATATAGATGGCCAATGAACTGCAAAATTATTCAAAGAAATATATTTTAAACTAGAAACTAAATTCTCTGCTGGCGAATTGTTTAATTAATACACATGTTTGCAAAAGAGAAGACAAACTCCACATGAATTAATGTCAATCAGTATTGTTAAATACGAAAATGCTACGCAATTAATAAATAAAACATAGCTATATTAGTAGGTATGTGTTTATGGTATTCACCTCGGACTCTGTAGAGGCTTGGGGGGTATTTGACCCTTAAGAGAAGTGATTAATTAATAGTTTCATATTTAATTATAATATTTGAAAATAATCAATTATATTCATTATTTACCTAACGGGATAGTCACGTAAATATACAAGATTATTTTAAAACCAACAAGGAAAGGAGAAAAGTTTGACGAGACCGTAAACTCTACACCACTTTAAATATAGACAAGAGATGCTCCAAAAATCATATCATAACAACGCACTATATATGGAAATGGTTGATTCAATGTATATCGATTTAAGGGAACCCCACCCATTCTCGATTTTAATTTTTAAAGATTTTCAATGGGCTGGTAAATCAATACCAATTCTTGTTAAGGTTTGTAACTTTACACATATATAATTGAAGATTTAAAATAGAAAAAAAATAATTTACAAAAAAAATTTGTTGTTGTTGTTTTTTGTAATTAAAGAAAAGTCCTTATTTTTGACGGCGGGCATGATAACTCCTCACTGGAACATCGGAATCCGAAAATTCCAACGGTGTTAGAAAGAGTACTTTTCTGGCTCTCGTATGAACTAGGATTTTACCAAAGCCCAAGTCAAAAAATAAGGAAGATCTTCACCGATTGGCTTTATCCTAGTTCATACGATAGCTATACACTCACAGAGAAACGTGTAAAAATTTCAAATCGATTGGGTTATTAGTTTTTGAGTTATCGTGCCCGCCATTCGCAAACAAATGTTTAGAGAAAAACGCGTTTACATTTTGAGAAGCCCTCCAGCCGTCACTTGATGCTGACACAATAAATCGGCCATATCTTCAAGAGTTCTTGAGATTTTCATTTGAAATTTTGTAGGGACATTCTTTTATTAGTGTAGATTCGAATTATATCAACAAAATGTTTGACCCCGAGAATGGGGGGTCCCCTTAAACAAAATTTGAATTGGAATTATATGAAAAATGTCGTGTCATTTAGTCAAAGTCGTGGTTTGTTACTCCAATTACAGGAAATCGAACTAAGTAAATATAGCATTTCCACATTAAATGAAACCTTTTACAAATTAAATGAACCCTTTTCCAAATTAAATGAACCCTTTTCCAAATTAAATGAAACCTTTTCCAAATTAAATGAACCCTTTTCCAAATTAAATGAAACCTTTTCCAATTGAAATGAAACCTTTTACAAATAGAATGAAACCTTTTCCAATTGAAATGAAACCTTTTACAAATAGAATGAAACTTTTTCCAAATTAAATGAAACCTTTATTTTTATCTAAGGAAATATTATATTTGCAGTAATTTTAAACCAATATTTGAAAATTAAATCAATGAATATTAACAACTATAGTTGTATGGCTATGTAATTAACATAAATATTCTTTAATTCGGTGTGATTTCATTTAATATCTTTACTACATAGAACTAAATAAATAGTAATACAAACTGGGGTATTTCTTGACATTTTAATAAATAAATATTTAAGAACAAGAATACCCGGTCCTAAATGCGAAATACATATTTGACTTAATAAATTGTTGATGATAAGGCAACTGCTTATCTTAATGAAGGGGTTCCCGACTTGCAGCTTGTGGGATTTTCAAAACCATGTCCATAACGTAGTTAGAACAATCTTGCCGAGTAAGCTTTTGAATACTTCGCTCGATTACATCAACAATGTTATGTTCCATTGAAACGTCACACAGCTCAGCTCTTGGACATAATTTTATTTTTGAAAATGCATCTTCGATTGGATTTAGCATTGGAAAATAAGGCGGTAAGAATTTAAGGTTGCATCTTTTGGATTCGATCAAATTTTTTATGTCATGTCGCTTGTGTATTTGAGCGTTATTTTCCAACTCTGGATTGATTTTTTCAAAAAAAAAAATGCTATAAATAATTTAAATCTGTCTGCATTGACACTGGAATTAGAAACGATTGTGTGATGTACAACTCCCGCGTTGTTTATTGCTGCAATTATAGTGACATTACGACCTCTGACCGTAGGCAACACAATGTGTGCTCTTGTTCCTTGTTTTGAACGGGCTTGGGTTCTTCGTATGTGAAGATTAAATCCACACTCATCAATGAATATTAATTTTTCTCCTTGTTGGGGTATCCATTTTGTAAAGTCTTGAGCATATTTTTGTCTCAAGCCTAATGTTCTGGAGTCATTCTTTCGTTCTATTTCAATAGAGGCCATCTTCAACGTAATTTTTAATTTCCGTAATCCATATTCTATGCAGCTTGTGGAAATATTTATATCATTTTCTCTCAACAGTTTAGTTTTTATGGCTTTGAGGGTAATTCCAGGTTGACTTTCTATATAGAACTCGATCAGACTTAAAACTTGTGGTGTCAACAACTTAGTTCTATTTCCTCCACGCTTATTTTCCTTCAATGTTCCAAAATTTTGAGAGTTCACTGTATTTAAAAATAGCAACGTTTAAAATAAATGCGAACCTGATTTTAGCTCGGGAAGCTCTGATAATTGGGAACCTGAGGAAGAATCAATATCCTCGCCAAGTATTGCAAGTGGAAATGCTCCAGAACCTACCGAAGCTACATCTACAAGACCGCGAAACAAATTGGGTCAGTATAACAAAATAACAAAAGACATGAAATTGTTATTATTTAAATTCTATGAAGAGGGGAGAACCATTTCCGAGGCTGCAAACCTCCTGCCTGCACAAAAATAAATTCCGAAAAAACATTTATAAGAAGATACAAACAACATTTTGGAACATTGAAGGAAAATAAGCGTGGAGGAAATAGAACTAAGTTGATGACACCACAAGTTTTAAGTCTGATCGAGTTCTATATAGAAAGTCAACCTGGAATTACCCTCAAAGCCATAAAAACTAAACTGTTGAGAGAAAATGATATAAATATTTTCACAAGCTGCATAGAATATGGATTACGGAAATTAAAAATTACGTTGAAGATGGCCTCTATTGAAATAGAACGAAAGAATGACTCCAGAACATTAGGCTTGAGACAAAAATATGCTCAAGACTTTACAAAATGGATACCCCAACAAGGAGAAAAATTAATATTCATTGATGAGTGTGGATTTAATCTTCACATACGAAGAACCCAAGCCCGTTCAAAACAAGGAACAAGAGCACACATTGTGTTGCCTACGGTCAGAGGTCGTAATGTCACTATAATTGCAGCAATAAACAACGCGGGAGTTGTACATCACACAATCGTTTCTAATTCCAGTGTCAATGCAGACAGATTTAAATTATTTATAGCATTTTTTTTTTTTGAAAAAATCAATCCAGAGTTGGAAAATAACGCTCAAATACACAAGCGACATGACATAAAAAATTTGATCGAATCCAAAAGATGCAACCTTAAATTCTTACCGCCTTATTTTCCAATGCTAAATCCAATCGAAGATGCATTTTCAAAAATAAAATTATGTCCAAGAGCTGAGCTGTGTGACGTTTCAATGGAACATAACATTGTTGATGTAATCGAGCGAAGTATTCAAAAGCTTACTCGGCAAGATTGTTCTAACTACGTTATGGACATGGTTTTGAAAATCCCACAAGCTGCAAGTCGGGAACCCCTTCATTAAGATAAGCAGTTGCCTTATCATCAACAATTTATTAAGTCAAATATGTATTTCGCATTTAGGACCGGGTATTCTTGTTCTTAAATATTTATTTATTAAAATGTCAAGAAATACCCCAGTTTGTATTACTATTTATTTAGTTTTATGTAGTAAAGATATTAAATGAAATCACACCGAATTAAAGAATATTTATGTTAATTACATAGCCATACAACTATAGTTGTTAATATTCATTGATTTAATTTTCAAATATTGGTTTAAAATTACTGCAAATATAATATTTCCTTAGATAAAAATAAAGGTTTCATTTAATTTGGAAAAAGTTTCATTCTATTTGTAAAAGGTTTCATTTCAATTGGAAAAGGTTTCATTCTATTTGTAAAAGGTTTCATTTCAATTGGAAAAGGTTTCATTTAATTTGGAAAAGGGTTCATTTAATTTGGAAAAGGTTTCATTTAATTTGGAAAAGGGTTCATTTAATTTGGAAAAGGGTTCATTTAATTTGTAAAAGGTTTCATTTAATGTGGAAATGCTATATATGGAAGCTATATCTACATCTAAACCAATTTCAAGAAAACTTAACATAGGTCATTCTAGACAAACGCCAATCTAAAAAATTTTGAGTGTTTGGTTCACTATTTGCACAAAATCATACAACTATATACGGAGGCTATATCTAAATCTGAACTCATTTTCACCTTTGGGCAGATTATTGAAACGGATACATTTTCGGTAGTTTTGTGCACCACTTTCATACAATTTGGCGAAAACATATGTATATAGAAGCTGTGCGAAATTTCTCGCCAATCGAATAAACAAAGATAGTTTGGTGGACAATTTTCATAAAATCGGACAAAACTATATATGGGAACTATATCTAAATCGTAAACGATTTTCACTGTAGGGATCGCACTTCGATGAAATAAATGAGCAGTACCAAATCTCATTTCATTAAGTTTACGACTCAGAGGGAGATTATGTGCATATTCATAAACGTAACTACCGATCTATCTGGTTTCCTTTTGCATGTTACAAACATGTGAATATGGTGTTTGCATGTGTACCACATTCTCCCAACCTTAGTGTCTTTAAATTGGAATAATAATATTATTTTTTTTATTTTATTTTATTTTATTTATGATTATTATTTAATTTTTATGACATCACACTGGTCACGTACTTAATCCCTGACTGATTTAGGGAATCTAAAATGCACGATAGGATTAACAATGTTTTTACTGTCGAAAAATAAACGATTAATGATTCCCCTGACCTCCCTAATTATATATTTTATTTTATTGTATTACTAGCATATGCCCGCTACTTTGTTAGCGAATATGAGAATTATTTACATATATTATTTCGCTTTCACAGAGAGCTGAATATGTCAGAACATACACACCAATTTTAGTACCATTTAGTTCCATTATTATCTTATCGCACTTATTTCCAAAACTGCCTCCATATCTCAAAACCACACACCAATTCTGACCGCAACACAAATCTAGCTCTATACTAATTTGTGTACAATTTATTACCTTTCGTACTCTTTTAGTACTTATTTCCAAAACTAATTCCAAATTTCATGATTCGAGCTCTATATGTTCACCCAAATCCATTTGGTACACATTAAAAACTACCTATAACACAACTAACGGAATTCATATTGCCCGTTTTTAAGATTGCAGCTCTATCGGTACATCCAAATCCACATTTGGTACAATTTAGTACAAATTAGTAAAACTTCCTACATAGTCCAATCATAAATACATACCCCACATTGATCCTAAATCTAAATTTCAGGATTCCAACTCTATCGGTTCTCCCAAAATTAAAATTGTACCAAATTTAGTACACAGTAGTACTAATTTCCAAAACAACTTTTCAAGATTTCTCGATTCACCCAAAATTCAAATTGTACCATATTTAGTACCCAAAAGTATAAATTTCCTAA
The DNA here is from genome assembly GCF_032173495.1 of Musca vetustissima. Classification (NCBI taxonomy): domain Eukaryota; kingdom Metazoa; phylum Arthropoda; class Insecta; order Diptera; family Muscidae; genus Musca; species Musca vetustissima. Next base: position 206,922 of record NW_026877967.1, on the reverse strand, counting down.
ACTAAATCCATACCCCAATCCTACACTCCAACAGTAATCTTATATCCAAATATCAGTGTTCAGCTCTATCGGTTCACCCAAATCCAAATTGTACCAATATTTCCAAAACTCCGTACAGCTCCATTCGTACCTCAGAATTTAAATTATACCAAATTTAGTACAGTTTACTACTTTTCGTAAATACGAGTACACGCTCTATACATTAACATGCTATGAAATTGTACCAAATTTCGTACATTTTAATACTTTTCGAATAATTGTAGTTCGAATTAAAAAAAAAAAACTTTTAGTGCATTTATCCTATCCATCATTAACCCTTTATGGTCCAATGCTGCCCACAGGCAACAAAATGTTTTAGAGCTTATATTTATTATACAACTAGTAGATATGCACTATGGAAGAGGGCAAAAACATACAGTAATAATTTGTGTATACAGTCCAAATTATTTAAATCGTTCCGTATTCGAAATGATCGAATTCTGTCATCAGAATTATTTTAGATTCTTGTAAAAGAGAATATAAATAATAATTTAAAATGATTTTTCGTCGATTTTGCATTTGGGTTTTTTGATATTGGGCTTTTATTTTTCAGAAAGAATGTACTGTATCTCCCGAATGCAAGGATGTAGCGATGTCAAATTTTATCCATAACCTATCTAGGATAGTCGCAATAAATCTGTGAACAGAAAATTTTTCTATGATTACGAAAAAACAATTCGGGCTTCAAAGGGTTAAAAGTTTTAGCTCCACCGGTTCGCTAAATACTAATGGTACCATATTTAGTACTTTTTACCACTTTTCGTGCCGTTCTAGTACCTTCGGACTAAGAATTACTTTCACCAAAAATTTCAAGATTCTAGTAGCCCTTTCGTCTGGGCCAGTATGTAAACGTCGAAAACGTCATATACCTGTATTCAGTTATTTTCCATATACAGTTTTTTTTCAAAAATAATATATTATTTTTACATATATCTGACTATTCCTTACTAGGACTGATTAAAATTCTAGACTTTTTTTTAAAAGAAAATTTTAACATTTAATACGGATTTGAGATTTTTGAGCTATTTTGTGGGTTTCCGCCGTTTCTAATATATGTATTATACGTCGGAAATGTATGTCATTTACGTCACTGTTTACGGCGGGTCATCTCTATTCTGGGCGTTGATGAATCGTTAAGTCTGGTAGTCAGTCACTTTACTCTTTTTTTATACCCTCCACCATAGTATGGAGGGTATATTAATTTTGTTTTTCCGTTTGTAACTCATCGAAATAATCATTTCCGACCCTATAAAGTATAAATACTCTGTATGTCTGTTATAATTTTGCATAGAGTCGTCTTTTGTCTGCAGGCAGTCAAGTTCGATGATGGGCTTTATCGGTCCACATTTTCGGTATTTTGAGGTTCTTGAGTGCGTCTTTCAACTGAATTCGCTGAAATTTGGTCCATTGAGTTCTTTATGGGTAGCAAATCTCTGCACTAAAAATTATAAATATGGGTCCATATTTTCGGATAGCCCCCATATAAGTTTACCCCTAATTTTACGGTATTTTGGGGAGTTTTGTCGCATTTTTTGACCGAATTCGCTGAAATTCGGTACTTTGAGTTCTTATTAGGTAGCAAATCTCTATACTTAAAATTATAAATATAGGTCAATTTTTTCGTGTAGCCCCCATATAAGGGTACCCCCCAATTTTCGGTAGTTTAGGGTTCTTGGGCGCGGTTTTCAACCCAATTCGCTGAAATTTGGTACATGGGGTTCTTATTGGGGTTTTTATTTCCCCACTACAAATGGTAAATATAGGTCCACTTTTTCTGGTAGTCCCTATATAAGGGTACCTCCCAATTTCCAGTTTTTGGGCGGTGTTGACCGAATTTCTTCACCGAATTGGCTGTAATTTAGTAATTTGAGTTCTTATTGAGTAGCAAATCTCTCAACAAAAATGTATAAATATAGGTCAATTTTTTCAGGTAGCGCCCAGCGGGGTACGCTTACCCCCAATTTTCGATATTTTGAGGTTCTTGAGCGCGTTTTTTAACCGAATTCGCTGAAATTTGGTATTTTGTGGTCGTATTTGGTAACAAATCTCCCCACCAAAAATTATTAATATTCACCCCTTTTTAGTGGTAGTCCCTATATAACCCCCTTTTTTATATTTAAATAGTTATCTGATTTGTTCCGTGTGTTGCGGTTGGATAGTCGATACGGCGAATAGTCAATTTTTACCCTACAAAGATTATTTAACCATCTGTTGTAAGCATTCCGCATTCAAAAGATATTGTGATAAAAAAAATCAAACATGACTATAGTGAAATATATCGGCAGACATTTAGGCATCTCCTCAATATAGTGATACCTCCTGAAGGAAAGAATTGAGATAAACTATTAAAATATTGAGTTCAAAATTGGCATATACCGGTCATTAATTAGGCATATCCCTCATATGATATCCCCAAATATTCACTACTTCCTACACTATGTAATCAATATTGTTCCCCCTTTTGGCATACCCTCATATAACTTTGTAATCTAAATTACTGTAGTTTGAGGATTTTATACCCTACCATGCGTTTTCAGTATCAGTCCACTTTTTGGATCTTACAGATTTTAGGAAAAATCCCCATAAAAAATTGCTGAAGTTTGTATTTGGTGTACATAATGGTTTACATAAATTTGTTTGTAGTATTATCGGTATATGCCCACTTTTTGGTATGTTACCTATATTTTCATTGAATGTATCTGTCAGTATAACTATGGTGGAGGGTATCCAAAGTTCCGCCCGGCCGAATTTAACCCTTGTTTACTTGTTTAATATAGATTTAAGTTTTTGGCAACTTGATTCCAAATTTGAGAGCTAAAAGCCATACATCGCCTGATCGATCTCTGTCTTAAGACTTTTTCGCTCCTACTTACATAATCACAGATCAAACATATTATTTTTGCACATTATTTCTTTCTCAATAATAATTTCAATTAACGAAATGACTCACAAATTCCTTGAACATAGCTATTCAATTGTAATCGACGATGTTGTTGGTCGGTCTGTCACTTCTGATTCACCTGAAGCACACAAAAAATGTTGCCCATGATGTATTACCGGTGGTAAACTTGTTATATCTGCTTACACCACCAAAGCGGCAGCGATTGCGGCGGCAGCAACAACAAAATATAAACAAAGCTACCCACAATGGCTTTAATCAATGACACACATTTTGTTGATGCACCCTACTGTGCCGATTGTTGGTATGTTTATAAATTACAGATTTCTCGACTTTGACACTCAAATCTGTTAGGCTTGTTTTAATTGAAGTTTTATTTATTTATTTATTTTTTTTTTTTTTGTAAATACGTATTAAAGCACCATTCAATTTATTTGTTCAAGAGTATAATAAAATTTAAGAACTAAGATTAATTGCAAGTGTTCGTTTCAAGTTTGTGTAATGGGTAGTGTATTACCAAGTCGTACATTATTCAAAATTAATTTTTTGGTTTACAATTTATTTACATAAGTTTCCAGTTGATGGAATTCCCTCTTGTTATTTTTGTTGTTAATCGAAATGTTGACTTATGCTGTACCATTAAAGGTCAGCCAGCAGAAGCGTATGCATCCTCGGGCAGCATTCCGTTACAAGAGAAAATACGAGAATTGGGATTCGTAAGGTAATTTCTGCTACCGCTTTACTTTTTTGGACGATGATGATGAGCTATTATTACCTCACGACGTGGTTTAATGCAGACTTACCAATAATTGTTGCTTATTTTTTAATTTAATTTGCGAAATGTTGGTGATATCGCGATTAAAGATTTCTGTTAATAATAAAAACTACATTTAATTTAACAATGCCAGCTTTAAGTAAAAAAGAGGCATTCGGATTAGAGTTTTCATATTTGACTGGCAGATATTGAAAGTATATGCGAAATAAGCGAATATATTAAAAAATTAAGCAATATAGTTATACAAAAGACTTGTCAGGGCGGGGGAGGTCTTCTTATCTGTGCCTGTACCGATAAATTGGCCTTAAATATCGGAAGTGAGGTGACGATATCGACATTTACACCATCCTATACTCAGATATAGTATATTCTTATAATAGGGTTGCTCTACAAAATCTAATTTAAAAATGTTTGGGAGCTTACATCTCAATACACAACTTCTGAATACATTAATATTTTATTTATTAGATATGTAAGGCTAATGTTGGACTCATCAAGACAAATAGACCATTATTTATAAATATCGATTATCGATCACTATAAGGTGGTGCGCAAAATTCGCTCGCGAATGATTCAAAATTCTTTTTCGTTTTGGGCTTATTTTACGAATATTTATCGCGATAAATTCTTTACCAAACTAATGTTCGCACACATAACAAACGAGTGAGAACGCACATCAACGATCGTTCTTTTCGTTTGGTGGTTGAAATTCTTTCTGAGCATTTGCGAATTTTCGCGAAGACTCAAACCGGAAACAAGAATAACAACAAACGTTCGAGAACTTAATAGTTGTTGGGCAATGTTTTGTTATTCCACATATGCTCAACACTTTCTACTACACACATATTCATTCGATGTGTGTGTTTACTTTCTATACCCTACACAACTATGTTGTCAGGGTATTATAGCTTTGTGCAGTCACAAGAGTTTGTAACGCCACGAAATATTGGTCCTAGACCCACCTTTAAGTATACCGATCGTCATATCTCGACTAGCCGAGTCGATCTAGACATGTGTGTCTTTCCGTATGTTTTATCGTTCGTGAATTTTTCGTGCAATGCGAACATTCGCGATAAATTGAAAACATTCGAATTGGCTGTAATTTGGTATTTTGTGTTCGTATTTAGTAACAAATCTCCCTACAACAAATTCGTTATATTCGTACGATGTGCAAAATTTAATGTCAATCTGACGATTTACTTAAAATTGGCTGAAAATATGTATGGAAGCTATATACAAATACAAACCGATTTCAGCGGAATTTGTCACATGTTAGGTTATACTAATTTCAGTACGGTTTGTTCCTATCGGCCATATTTTGGGTCCATGGTGCATCATTTAATTATGATCGGACGAAAATATATATGGGAGCTATATCCAACTCTGAACCGATTTTAACAATACTTGACACACTTTAGGCTATACTAATTTCAGTACGTTGTTTACAATTTCGTGCCAATCGGTGTAACTTTGGGTCTTTGGTGAAACATTTACTTAAATCGGAAAGAACTGTATATGGGAGCTATATCTAAATCTCAACCGATTCCAACAAAAAATTGACACATGTAATGTTATACTAACTTCAGAACGTGGTGAAAAATTTTGTACCAATCGACCTAACTTTGGGTCTTTGGTGCACCATTAACTTGGAATTGGACGAAACTATATATGGGAGCTATATCTTAATCTGAACCGATTTCAATAAAACTTGGCCAGCGTTATGTTGTAGTAACTTGAATACGTTGTGCAAATTTTAGTTTTTAGGAAAACCCCAATTAAAATAACATTATGGTTTGCAACAATCGATTGATAGAATTGTCGTTATAGGTTATTTTTTTTTACTTTACAGTTTTTAAATGTGTCCATCATCCCTAAAATGCCGAATATTGAAATTACCTTTATATGGACTGATATATCCCATATGAAATGCCCAACATCCCAGATGTACTAGCACTTTCTTAGAATTATTTCAGAGCTATCTTAAATATTGCGGTCCAGAAGAATTACCAAACTACACTCTCCGGTTGGGCTAGGACCTTGAAATAAAATACTAAGAACAAAATTATGAATGTAGAATAATTAATTCATTGGCAGAGAATATATGTGGGGTAGTTTCCAATTTATTAGGAAAAGTTCGACATTTGATAAAAAAAAACATGATATACCCAAATTACAGATAGTTTTCTAAAAATAAATAGTGAAATTTTATGTAGAATAATTTTGTCTTTGACGAAACTTTACAAAATACAGAAAAGGCAGTTTGTCTACAATTATCAGATTTGAACCCTTGTATAGACAAAACTACCTGACGTATCAATAGCAAATTTCATATTTATTCTAATTCTCATCAATAAATTTGTCCTCCGAGAAAGTTGGTTTTAACCATTTTTGGCCGCGGTCGTTACACTGTGCGACGTAGCCAGAGGGAGGGCCGCGTGCTCGGGACACTCTTTCCATTGTTGTTAGTTTTTCATTCCATGGTTTCTTTATTTTAGACACTGTTACTGACCTCTTCCTTGGTGTTGTACAATTCGCATATGCATTTTCCAATTTTTTTCGGTGTAAATGCCAAATACAGTAAAACCAATGATTAAATTTGTATATGGTTGTTTTAATGACGAAAAACAAGAACATGTATATAAATAAATAAGAAGAAACGAGAAAAACAAAACAAAAAATATGATAACATAAAATACAAAAGTCAAAAAGTTGATGTCCCATATAAAACCCAAAGTTGTTTTTTCGCTCTTCTCTCTCTAATAAGAAACCAGTATTTAAAGTAGTGTTGGGCATAACAAAATTGGTGAGTGTGGGTGAGCGTAACTGAGAATTCATCATTAAAATCGACTGACGAAGAGAGAAAAAAGAGAATTAAGGGATCAAATGGGCCAAAAAATTTATTTTTGTCGGTTTTTCCTTAGAGGCCACAATTATGAGGGCATTCTTTGGCTTATATATTGACTCCCGAACGACATAGACTGGCCAATGTCGGTTTATGGCTCTGAAATTTTACATAATGTTGCGGCTATAGTCAAAAACGAAATCTATAGTTTTTGGTGGTGATCGTATGATATTTCGGGGGATGAAAAGTTTCAAAGCCATTAATTTTATTATAATATATTTTCTTTTACGTTCCAGAATCCTTCTATTCGCAGTATGAGGACACATTTTAATGACACTTATAAATCATCAGTCAAACATAAAAATGTACAGTCAAGGCAGCGTATCAAATCTTAAACTGTTCGTTACCTTAATGGTGGGGATAGCTATTGGATTCACCTTTTCTCAAGTAACGGATACATCCAAATATGAAATACCCAACATCGGGAATACGGTGAGAACTCAAGATGTATGGACTCAGCCAAATCCTAGCGAAGAAATAAAAGAAGAATTAGAATCCCCCATCGATTCAACAACAGATAGTTATGAGGATGAGGATTTAGAACATGATGTATGGTCTCGCAGTCCGAGAGAATATAAAGAACACGCGGATCCAATATTTAATGAAATAAATCATAATGAAAACGTACCACAACAAATTGCAAATAATAAGTTTAGATATTATGAACTCAATACAACAATAGCGGATAAATTATATGATGAGGTAAAAGTTTTATGTTGGATCCTAACGGGTCCGGCAAATCATAAAAAGAAGGCAATTCATGTTAAGAACACATGGGGTTCACGGTGCAATAAACTAATCTTTATGAGTTCCGAAGAAGATGAGGAGCTGGGTGCTGTTAAGTTGCCGGGAGTAGGTGAAGGCCGAGGGCAATTATGGAAGAAAACTCGCGAGGCCTTTAAGTATATCTATGAAAATTATATCGATGAATACGATTGGTTTCTGAAGGCCGATGATGATACGTGAGTATTGATACATTTTTCCAATTATTTATGAGCTAATTAAATTTTTGTTTTCCTAGTTATGTGATTGTGGAAAATTTAAGACTATTTTTGTATCCCATGTCCTCTGAGGCACCCGTTTACTTTGGCTGTAAATTTAAACCCCATGTTAGACAGGTAAGTTTTCATTTCTAGATATTTCATTGTAATCATCAAATAATATTTAATTTTTGTTTCAGGGTTACATGTCCGGTGGTGCAGGTTACGTTTTAAGTAGAACTGCAGTTAAACGTTTCGTTGAGTTGGGCCACAACAATCGCATGATATGTCGCAAAGGTTTTGGCGGTTCCGAAGACAGTGAAATGGGTCGTTGTTTGCAAAATGTAGGCGTTGTTGCAGGAGATTCCCGTGATGATCTGAAACGCGGACGATTTTTCCCAACACAACCATCTGGTCATCTTAAGCCAAAGGATAAGTCTAGTTGGTATTGGCGTTACATATTTTACAAAACCGAAGATGTAAGTAAAAGAAAAATACTAGACACAGTCGATTGCGTTATACAGTGGTCGGCATATATAATATATCAAATAATTCCTAATTGAATTTTGAACTTAGAAATTTTATGAAACCCTGCATCAGTTTTAAGTTTATTAGATTTTACCATTGCATTTAATTTACATTAATATATTAAGATAATATCAACATATATCTTAAAAATCATAATAATTATTAATGATATTTTAAACATAAAAATAATCATTTCTGTTTTCTCTTTCTACAGGGCCTCGATTGTTGCTCCAATTATGCCATATCGTTTCATTACATACATCCGGATAATATGTATGTCATGGATTATTTAATATATCAGTTGAAACCATTCGGTATATTACCGAGTTATTTGGAATTACCACCGAAGAAAAATATGGAAGAGCTATTGAATAAGTGGCGTAATGAAGAATCTGATAATCCCTTATAATTTAGTTAGATATATAATATTTAAATTAATCTATAGATAATAAATGAAACAAAACATGCTGTGATTTACACAAACAAATTAAATATCGAATAATTAAAATATTATTTAAAATGGGAATCTGGTGGGAATTCTGCGGAATACATTATCAACATTTGAGTCCTTTATTTTAAAAGGGTATTGTTAAGTGGTATTAATTTTGTTTGTAGCTTTGTGCCCTTAAACATGATATAATATATAACATAATATGTTATGTAAACATTTCTAAACCATTTGCTTGGGATGTTCGGAATTTGTGAAGTTGGCAAATCGTATTCTGCATGCTAACCTGTTCCATACACTATGCAAAATCCGTATTCGTACATCCATAATAAACCTAAACCTACACCCATAAACAAAACCCGTATTTGTACAGATGACAACGCTATCGGATATGTTCTGGAACTCAAGGTGTATTTTTTACACTTCAACTCAGAAGTTACCTCTTGTTCTGCTTCTCACGTGAATTGAAATTTTCGAATTTCTGCACAACCAAAACAAAAATAGACGTCAACATGGTATTTTGCAGAAATAGTGTTGCCATATAATAAAAATTGTGTTCGTTTTTTTAATTCTAACTATAATTACATTATTATTTATTGATATTTTATTATTACCAACATAAAGTATGTGTATGGAAGACTCTATAATATCATTAATTTGTTGATCGATTTAAGAGAAACATTTGGTAACCCTATTTTCTTCGGCCTTCAACACAAACCTTAGTATCTATATAAAATTTTAAACGGCGTTGCATCTTCATTTTGTGATTTTAAATAAAATTATACACAATAATAACACAGCGACTTAGCCAAAGGGGTGCTCGACTTTGGTTTAACCTTTCCCGGGAATGCCCATATATATGAAGGAAGCTCGGAGTTCATATATAGTGATCAATAAATATGGCTGGTTCCTTATAAACCTTATTTAATAATAAAAGCAACGTTTAAATTAAATCGAGTATCCATTTTGTGAGATTTACCATTTTTAAAAAGTCTAAAACTATTTTTGAAAAATCTTACCAATTTCGTTGAAATATATTCAATGTAATCTTTTTTATTATTTTAAATACAAAAAACGTAAATGAAATTGTAAATGAAGGTGTAAGTAATGTATATTGTAGTATCTTCAAAAAAAGACCTACAACATTTTGAGTTGATTCATTCAGCCGTTTCCGAGTTACATGAAATTTAAATTATGAAATAGTGATAATTACTGTCATTTCTCCATAAACGTAAATGTGTCTAAACAATTTTCCAAGACATGTTTTTCCGATGTGAACATTTACCTATAAGATAAAATTTTTGTTATTATTACCGATCATTATCAAAAGAGTCAGTTTTTTTTGTTGGCCAAATCCTCTTGATGTTTGGCTTTTATAGTGGTCTCTCGAACGACTAGAAAACAATATTAAATAAAGTTTTCGGTTCATTTCTAGAGCTATTAGAAATATGACGATCGGTATAGGACAAACTATTGGGGCCACACAAAGCCACCCCTGACAACGTATTTGTGTAGGGTAACCATTCACCATGAGCTGGAAAATTATCGAACTACCTATAATCGACTAAGACTTTTACATGCGGAATATGTCATGGTAAAATGCTAACAGGACAAAACGAAATAACAAACTACATACACTTAGGTTCCCGAATCTGGTTATGAACTTAACACGGGAAAGACAAGCTTTGTTTGTACGGACTATATAAAAATAATGAAAATATTCCGGACGTTATTTAGCCACAAAGATAACCGCTGAACCTTTATATGACGCTATATACAAAGATCAAAACACCAAATTAGAGCCCTTTCGAATAAAAAACCTACCCAAAATATCTAATAATATGGGGTTTATGTTATATGCTGGCTACCCATGGTACAATTATTCAAGCTGGGCTAAAGCCACTTAAAAATTACACTGTTTTCATATTGTAGCTTGTTATGCTAAAGTCATATACAAAATGCGTGACTGTGTATGTGATGTTTGGAAAAATATAAAAAGTATATATTCTAAAATCCGTTTGTTTAAGAAAAGAAATGTATGATCTGTGAATGAATCTATATCTAAATCATATTCCCAACTCGAAAGCCTGACATTCTATCCCATTCATTTTTCGAGTTTTTGGTAAAATGTTAAAAATATGTCAAACGAGCAGAACAAATTATAGCATTTGTTCAAGGTATATATATATGTCAATTACATTTTTGTTATTTGAATTCGCCGTAGGTAGATACATTAAATTTCAGAGGAAATTATATATTTGAGCTATATCTAAATCTGAACCGACTTCAACAACACTTTATATACCTCATTTCAGGTTTTATTTTGTACAAAATTTTGTCTCAATCGGACAAATATTGGGACCTTGATGCACTATTTTAAAATTGGACAAATTTATATATGGGAGCTATATCTGAATCTGAACCTATTTTAATTTTAATCAACGAAGTATATTCATTACCATCAATATTAGAGAAAAGTTTAAATGGCTCTTCTCATTTTCAGATACTCAGATGTTTATACCCTTCACCACACTGTGGTACAGGGTATTATGACTTTGTGCATATGTTTGTAACCGGCAAAAGGAAACGAGATAGACACATGGTTCCTTTTAAGAATATGCATAGAATCACTTTCTAAGTCGATTTACGCATGTCCGGTTTTGTATTTTTAATTATAGCTTTAATTCATACATATTATATTTAAACAAAATTACACATTTTAAAAATGAAATATTAAAAATTTTTTGGTACTTCAAAAATACTTTTTTTCTGATTGGTTGGAGGAATTCGTTTCAAATGTTATTTGTCACGGCGAATCAATTATTATTCGCCTTGTTGACAATTTGGACATATCATCATTCGCCGATGCGGCTACCTATCTACCTTGCATTTGTTTTTATTTATTTTGACATTATAGTCCACATGGTAGAGGTGAATTTAAACATCGGAAATCTATAAATATCACTTCGACAGAGGCCGAGAGTAATGCTGGACCTTTATATAGCGCTATATCCAAATATTTACCGATATTTAAAATGTTCAGTGCGAAGAAGGTATCCCACCAAATTGGAACTCAAAATACCAACTTGGGAACAATTCGTTAAAAAATCGTGCCTAAAACACCGAGTAGAAGTGTAACGCTATATAGAGGCTATACTGAATTTTGAGCCAATATGTATATATATGCTAAGGAGATTTCCCCGAAATACCGAATCTGAGTGATACTATATTTATTCACCAAAAGGTTTAAAGCGGAACAGTATAGCGGGGCCGACCATATGATACCCTACACAACTTCCACAAAAATATAACTTTCTGTGGTTCTATATTCGGAGCTTGGGTCTATGTCCAATATATACGCCATAGAATACAAGTTTTGTAATTTGGCACACCAAAGTCAGAATCAATTTCACCCGCTAAATATTGACCAATCTTTATCAAAGCAAACATGCTTATTCTATAGCCTGATCCAATTCTCGCGATGTTCGGGCCATAATTGCGGACAAAATCGGACAAAAATGAAGTATTTGGTCCATTTTATACCCTAAATATTAACTCATCTTTACCAAAAACAATAGTGGTCTTTATTGGGCAGAACACATCCTACATGTTACATTTCGGGAAGATTGGTCCATAACTGTGGCCTGTATCGTGTTTACAAATTATAATGGACAGATGAACGGACACTTAAAGGAGTAGGACAAACATTCGCGGCGTTACAAACTCTTGGGGATGCACAAAGCTATAATACTCTGACAACATAGTTGTGTTGGGTATAAATATCGGATAGACGCGTAAAAATATCGAGACAACAATACGAGCTTATCTCGTTATCTCATTCCCAGGACAAAAGACGGACGGGTCGATCGCCCTACACCACTTTGATATGCTTCTAAGATTTAGTAGTCTTGAGAGATTGAATGAATATTAAAGAACACTTATTCACATATAGAACTATAATATTCTAGGTTGATTTATTCAACCGATTCAAATTGTGTAAATGTGATAATTAAGGTCAATTCGCCTTAAATTAAGAACTTTTCTGTAAAAACTAATAAAAATAGTTTTTATTTCTGCCTAATTTTGGATTTATAAATATTGAAATTTGACCCTTAGTGGGTGAGCTACCAGAAGGAGTAGACAAATGGGTCCGATCTTCGGAATTCATCTACGCTTGGTGAAGCTAATATGTTGTGCAAGGTTTGGTTCAAATCGGATAGTCCGTTAGCATGATGTTATACCATTTAGTCCCATTTTCGTACTTGATCTAGATTTTGTAATGATAATAGGTTGTGCAATAGGTTGGTTGAAATCGAACATTCCATTCGCATTAAATTGAATTTATAAATATTGACAATTTTGGCCCTTTGTTGGGGAGGTGCCAGAATGGGTATCATCTTCGGACTTGATCTAGACTTGGTAAATATTATAGGTTGTGCACGGTTTGGATCAAATCGGATAGTTTGACCATTGACCATTTTGTAAGGGGTGTACAAGAATGAGTGGACCGATATATTTATCAAAATGTATTGTTTGAAGAATAATTAAACAAAAATAAATTGTATTCGAACCAAAATATACGTGCACAATACTATCATTACATATTTGAAAAATATTTTGCGTTTTAATTCTGTTCTGGCCGCCTTATTAGTAGTCTATAGGGATCTGATCTAGATGTAGGAATCAAAATTATAAAAAAAATGATAAGCTATATAAAAAAATTACACCTAAGTCTGTTTTACACGGTAGATTAGTTCCAGAAGAAGCCGTGTAAAAAAACGTGTAAAAAAGGGAATTCCTCTAAATTAGTGATATTCACATTTGCTTTGGCCAGTAAAAATTGTTTGTACGCGCTAAAGGGGAATTCACTTAAATCTTTAAGCTAGTGTTCGCAAACTATCGATACTATCGATGGAATTTAATTTTCAAACCGTGTTATATCAAAACCGTATACAAAAAGACCGTGTGAAAACAGACTTAGGTGTACAATAATTTCATTGTATTTTTTTCTTTAATTATGGGTAAAAATCAACTCAAGAATGATTCTTCAAAATGTTATCCAAATAACTCCATTATAATATTATTCAAAAAAAAAGGTACAAATATACCCGCTTATTGATCGTTCCGAAGGCTGTACCTTACGATTTGTAGTGCTCGACCGCGTTTCCAAACATTTTTAGTGTACCAACATGAGGAACACTATCATCGTTGTGCTACGGTACACTGAACCGTGTTTTTGTACTGTATCTATTAACAAGAATAATATTTTACAAATTTGTAAAGCATACTTTTAGGCTTATTTGTGTAACAAACTCACCACGTACATACCATTTAAAAATCAAACACCACACAAACCGAACTTTGTATTGGTTGAATTTGCAAAGTTCCTCAAGACACATTGTTTTCAAATAAATTTGTAAAGGCTAAAGATTTTCGAACTAGTTCTATATACCCTTAACAAGTTCTTTAGCTAAATTTTTGGACATATAAGTACTAAAAATATTCGTGCATTTTTTACAAATATGTATTAAGGGTGAGACCCGAAGCTATAGTTTTCCCTGCCTACCCCTGCCACACTTTCCCACTAATAAATTATTGTTTTTACAAAAACTACAAATTGGGATTACGCCTGACTATTTTGCAATAACAAACTAGAAAAAATAATCAATAACGCCAGTTATTAGTTTTAAAAAAGTAAGTAAGCATATATTTCTGTATGTATTTTTTATAATATATTCACACATTTGATAAGGTTTATATTAATAAATAAAAACACAAAAACTATAAATGCGAGAAATTAATAAAATTAAAACAAAAACAATATCGAAGCATACATATTTTCTCTTTTGTGCTTTAATACAATTTGAGTTCTTTTTTCTTCGGTAATAATGCGATCACATATAAACATATACAATAATATAAATTATATAATCTTATAACCTAAATATATTAACAAATAAAATATATAATATTTAAATTATTGTTTTTGTCATGTCTTTTGTACAAAAATAGTGTTTCTTGTTTTACTAAAACTAAAAGCCAATTCTCAAACGAATTGAAAACTGAAATATAACATAAAAAATAATATTAAAAAAATATTTGATTTTATATCTTATATTATTATGTCGCATATAAGAAAAACTAACTAGGTATTTATAAATATGCAGTTATACGTTTTTTTTTAAATTTTTTTTATTAAAAATTATCATATGGCAAAAGATTTCGGATCATATAAATGTACGTATGAAATTAAGATGGGCTGAAATGGCACGGGGGGTAAAGCATACAAAAAGAGGTGTTATTTTATTTTATAATTGTTTCAATTTAGTCCCGAACAACATTTGTGTTATTTTCTATTTGTTGATAAAGAATACTGGAATGATGTTTATTTTTTTGTATTTAACTATTGGTCTGTTCCCATACTACAAGAATCTAGTACTTTTAGTCGATTTTTTTTTAAATCCAGTAGATTCTTATAGTGTCATATGTTAACTTCCGAACCATCTCAGCCTATGTATTATAATTATGTATTAATTAAATATATAAATTATCTGTATATACAACGGCTTTTGATTTTCGATTACTTATAGTTTAACTTTATATAATAACTTTAGAGATATCTACTTTCATTAATTTTGTTTTTTTTTTTTTAATTACAATTTATGATGTTGTCAAGCCACCACTGTCCGATGCTGCTACAGGTGGTGGTTCAGTTTCACCAACTTTTAATTTTTCCGGCAATACTTCGGGAGCATTAATAATGCCATACGGCCTCAAATGATATATGAGATAGTCGAGAACATACATTTGATTAGGTGTAACATAATGGAAGGAGACCGCATGATCGGAACAGCAATCGAGACCCTAAAAAAATGAGGAAAGGAAAATCAATGAAGTGTTTCGTAAATGAAAGAACTATGTATAACAAGAAAAAATCGCGCGAAATCTATCAAAATATTAATAAAAAAAACGTATAATTTTTTCGATGTTAAATCCTATTATTATATTTTTACACATCTCCCAACTGATATTTACCTCATCTGTTTTATAATAGATATACTGCCAATACCAAAATTTCTTATCCGTATGATTTGGTATTAAATGATGTTCCGGCACGAATGGGAAGAAACGGCCTCGGGCATGTGAGTCTCTCGAATCGCCCGCTATCACATGGACCTTTTCCAAACATTTGCCGATTTCCACATCTTCGGCACCGCTATTTTTGGGACTGCATAATTTGGAATCTGGCATAGCCTTCTCGACAAAACGGCGTACAGCTTCTTTGCTCAAAACATAACCGGCACCACCAGACATGTAGCCCTAAAAGCAACAAAAAAACGATTATTTATAAATCGATAATGAATATGAAAAATTACACTGCTTACCTGTTTAACAAACGGTTTAAATCTACAACCAAAATATATTGGAGTCTCCGGCGAATAGGGATACAGTAGAAAACGTAGATTCTCCACAATGGTATAAGTATCATCGTCAGCCTTAAAGAACCAATCAGCATCATCCATGTGATTCTCATAAATGTAACGATAGGCGGCCTTTGTTTTCGCCCATAAATTATTTCGACCTTCAGCAACGGGTAGGGCTACCGTACCCAATTCTGGATCCTCTGATGAAGACATAAATAGCAGTTTATTGCAACGTTTACCCCATGTCCTTTTGACATGTCTCGCTTTGGTCTGATGATTTTTGGGATTTGTCATTATCCAACAAAGGACACGAACTTCATTGTATAATTTTTGTGCCACGGTATTATTTTCGTGTGCATGTTGATGACTGCCAACATCCATTTCCGGACCCGCCACATCCATAAGATCATGACTGGCATGTGGATCATCATTAATGTCGCCATGTTGATGACCGGAATAGAGTAACCATTCGGGTTTTTCTGGTGTGGATAGTACAAAAAGTTCGGCTAAACAAAATCCCACCACCAACCCGACAATAAGGGAGGCTAGGGAGCGGCGATTTGATCGGGTACCTAAAAATAATTTGAGAAAAAACCATTAAGTATTTTATTTAGTTTTTTGTTTGTCATATATGATTACTCACCATCGTGTACTATTGTCCTACCCAGCAAATAGTTGGCAGTCATTTGTAAGCTTTTTATGTAGTTTTCTTTCCTTTGGTTAGTTTATTTTTTAAATTATTTTTTAGTGTATTCTTAGCTTAGTTATTGTTTTTTAATCAATATCATTAGGGGTTATTGATTTATCACAACTTTTATGCTTATCACTTATCTATAATATTTCTTTGGTATTTGTTTGCAGCTTGTCTGGAATATCAGGAGATTTCTTACATTTTCTGAAAGAAGAACAAAAAAAACGAATATATAGATATATTAATAAAATAACAAATATTCTACTATCTAAAAAATCTAATATTATTATAAATATATCAGTATCTTGAAAAAGCAAAAAAATAGTGTGCGAAATTCCAAAATATACTTATCGGGACTCTACTGTATTAAAATTGATATTCTTTGGTATCCATATAATTTCTCTTTCATTTCAACGTTTCATATTTATTTTCATGTAGTGTTCATAAAGCTGTTAACTTAAATATAAACAATTAACGTTTATTGACGTCTTTTAAAAGAACGCAAATAAAATAAAGAAATTTAACTAAATTCTTAACAAATGTTATTTTTTTGCCAAAGCAAGTTAACCCAAAAACAAAGTCATAATTATTGGATTATTTTTTTTTTATTTATTAACAATTTATTATTAAAAGACGGGATGACTGGAGGTGACTGGCTTTGGTTAAGATCGTATATTTACGATATTTTGTGAAAAAAATTACCTTTGGTGTGGAGAAATCAAAAGGACCATCATGTGCCATATTCGAAGCTAACCTTGATTTGGTACAAACATTACGATGTGTAAGGTTTGGATCGAATCCAATAAACAATTCAGTCACTTTTTTTTAAGTTTCTGTAAAACTGTGATTGAAAGGGCCTATGGATTTATATTGCTAATTTCAATATCAAAAATTTTTAGTGCGGAGATGTGCCGATACGGTTATGAGACCCAAAATACAAAATTACAGCCAATTTTATTGAAAAACGTGTAAAAAATTCCCATATTGGGGAGTACAGTTATATGGGAGCTACACTGAACATCTCCGATATTAATACCGAGATGTGCTATACCATGATAACCCAAAATGAAAAATTACAGCCAATTCGGTTAGAAAACGTGTTCAAAATCCCCAAAATAGCGAATATTTGGGGTACCGTTGTATGGGAGCTACCCTAAAACATGAGTCAATATTAATAATTTTTGGTACGGTTGTGAGTTATTCAATGCCAAGTTATAGCCAATTCGGTTGGAAAATCTGTCCAAAATCCCCAAATTGGGGAGTTGTTTTTAGGTTACCGTTACTTGGGTCAATATTAATAATTATTGGTACGGATATGTGTTATACAATGAGAACCCAAAATACCAAACACAGTTAATACGGTTGAAAAGCGAGTGCAAAATCCCCAAAATACCGAATATTGTGGGGCACCGTTATAGGCTACACCAAGGTGCTGTAAACGGAATGACAAATTTAATATATACTCCACCTTATGGAGTAGGAATTCTTATATGGAATTATTGATTTCAAGGTGGTGATTCGATCCCTGAAAACGTAAAATGCCTGAAATCGATATATTCTTCTTTCTTTTCGTATAAAATATAACATTCATGTCGCGAAGTAAAGTAAAGCAACAAAAGATGTCAGACCCATCATATAGGACAGGCTACAGCAGACCAATCATCTACTTAACTTGGATAAAAAACAATGATTAACGAAACTAATACAAAGACTAATCAACTAATATGCCGATGGAAGCCATATGCTCCCAAGAGAAGTATGAAGACAACAAAACCATAGTTATTATATAGGGATGAATACAGCTCAACTATGTTGTAATTATATTATAGGTGTAGGTTCGGCCCCGACCAAAGAAGACCCCTATTGTTTTTATACCTTCAGCCTTATGGCTAATGACGGTATATACACTTTGATACGGTAAAAATGGTCCTCATTGATATATTGGTTTTAGACCCCATGTTTCTTTGGACCAAATCCGATACAAAAAATTTGGAGTCGATTTACACATGTCCGATTTACATGTCAAAGGCTAATATTTATATTTAATTCCAAATACTTATTCCAAACTTAGTTGGAAGATGGGGAATATCGGTCCACTACTTCTGATACCTCCCCCACAAACGGTCGAAATTGTGTTTAAAATTATTTTTATAATAACATGTAAACGGACTATGCGATTTTAACTTTAATGCAAAATCAGGCGAATGGAATGTCAGATTTGAACCAAACCTTGCACAACCTATTATTTTTACCAACCCTAGATCAAGTCCGAAGATGGGAACCATTGGTCCACTCTGATAACTTCCCCACAAATGGTCAAACTTTTCAATATTTGTAAATCCAATATCAGGCGAATAGAATGTCCGATATGAACCAAACTTGGCACAATCCATTACCTTTACGAAGTTTAGATTAAGTCGAAAGATGGGAAGATAAATCCAAAACCTCTTGGATAAAAACATATTTCTTACATAAAGCTAATAATAAAATCCCCCATATACTGGGGGTATATATCTGTCGGCAACACCGACTAACACTTTTTTACTTGTTATTAATTATAGGCTAATATTCATGTACTCAAATGAGTACATATGGAGCAATAACATTATTTTTGTGTGTGTTTTCTGGCCTCTCTATTAGCGGAAATTATGACCCGGAGATTATAAAAGTATCTGTCCACGGAATATGGACATTTATAATCGCACAATATTAACTGAGCAAATGGACCCAGACTTTTTCAAAATGTTCATCCTATGGCGTATATATTTACTTCCGGAGGACATAGACCAGAGAATTGGCAGTATATCATAGAGGGTGGTTGCCATTTATATGGATAACAATATTGTTCAGATTTACCGCATTACAGCACTAGAGGATTGAAACGGTTTCACTATCAGCGAAATATTGACTAGGCGCGGAATAAAGATCTGCAGAAAGTTAAAGTTCACTGGTAGTTGAGTAGGCTATCCGCCTTCGTCCGACTATACTGGATTTCAAAATTGTCACTAATTTGTTGTTCCAAAAGAATATTATATGAAATTATTGATTTCAAGGTGGTGATTCGATCCCTGAAAACTTAAAATGCCTGAAATCGATATATTCTTTTTTTCGTATAAAATATAACATACATGTCGTGAAGTAAAGCCTCCAATCACTGTACAAAATTCAAGAGGCATTGTTTCTACGCAACAAAATATGTAAGCCCCATCACATAGGGCAGGCTACAGCAGACTAATAATTTACTTATATCCGCAATGCCAATATGCTGCTAATGCCTTCAAAATACTTATATAAAAAAGATTGATTTTGGGGTGCTGATTTGATCTGTGAAAACTTAAAATATAATCTGAAATCGACTGCCAGAAACTTATATGGGGGTTATATGAAAAGAAAGACATATACACACATATTCCCTTTAATCTTCTGGAATACTTTACATTTCCTATAAAAAATAATCTTCCAAATGTACATTTTATGCCATGCAAAATAACAATAGGGTTACCATAACAAAAGATGACAGCCCCAACACATAGGATAGGCTACAGCAAGCCAAACATCTGCTAAGACGTTCAAAATACTTAAAACGGACTTATATGGGATTTATAAAAAATACATTGATAGCATTGAGGTGGTAATTCGACTGAAATGCCTGAAATCAACTGGCGAACAATTATGTGATGGCGATATGAAAATATGGATTTATGCTGACATTTTCTTTTATCTTCTGGAAAACACGACAGTATTTCGTATAAAAATAACCGTCAAAATGTCAACAATTGTCACTAATTTGTTGTTCCAAAAGAATATTTACCTGTGTCGAATATGGTCGGACCGGGCCCTACTGTAGCATTTGTTTTTTTTTTTTAATTTGATTTTGAGTTGCGTCCTAACGATGATTGTTTTATGATAGCTTTTGAGAACTGCACTCTCGTACTAACTATATCGACTCCTAAAGGCTCTATATGCCTAGGAAATAGTGTGCGGTACATCAAATGCTCTTCGAAATACATGTCACAGTGACAACGTTATATGTTAAAGAAACACTGAAACGATGTTTTGCAAACTGTATCTGTTTCACAAATTAAATAAACACAAACAGTTAAATCAACAAAACAATATGTGCAAATAATGGTATCTATAAATGGCATTGAAGAGCTGTGTGTGTACTTTCACACTCCAGTTTTCTATCAAATACATTTTAGGGGAAGGGGAATTAATTAGAGGAAGTAGACTCAAGAGGTGTATTACTTGTATGTTTAAAACAAAGTAAGCAAATGCAGAAGATTTAAATTTAAATAGGTTTTTTGCAAGATATTCTTTTCGTTTAATCTTCTTTTCACAGACACTACATTTTTCTTATATTTACAGTAACATTTTTGATTTCGTGCCAATTTTATTTGGAATAAACGTCACCGTAATATTGAAGTGATGGTGTAGTGACAATATACATGTACGAGTATACGAAAACATTAGTCATATTTTTTGCCCATGGGCAGTTGCAACTGTAAACAATATGTGCACCCTTGAAAGTACTTCATGATAACAAAAATTCCTATATAATTCAAAGTATATATATATATATAATCGAAAAATATATTTCATTATTTAAGCAGGGATAAAGAACTAACAAAATGGTACGACAATAAAATTCATTAAATATGATTTTTATACCCTCCACCATGGTATGGAGGGTATATTAATTTTGTTTTTCCGTTTGTAACTCATCGAAATAATCATTTCCGACCCTATAAAGTATATATATATATATATATATATATATATAAAGTATATATCAAGAATATCAGGATAAGAATCTGTTGTAATCATTTCACCTGGGGAAAATAGCGAGATAAGAAAGTAGAACGTAAGGTTCGATAATGAACTATAGCCCGCATTTACACCTGGCCCCTGTGGGGAATTTGAACTAAGTTTGGAAGAAATAGTAAGATGTGCGTTTGGATGAAGTCTAAACGGATTTGGTCCAAAAAAACATGGGGTCTAGAACCAACATTTCATTGAGGCACATTTTCACAGTGTTAAAGTTTCACGCCCTCATTATTCATAAGACTGAAGGTATAATTATCTATTAAAAATTTCTAAAATATGTGTTATGGTTTACATAATCCGTTTTTAGAAATATCAGTATATCTATGGTGGAGGGTATCCAATGTTCGGCCCGGCCGAACCTAACGTTTTTTCACTTGTTTTCTTTGCTTTTAACTGCGAAACCAAAACATTTTAGAATTTACAGAATTGGAACTATACGTTAATCAATATTTATTTTCTAAAACATTGTGAAACTAGTTTACAAAAAAAACTTCTGAAATAAAGTTTTATAACATTTCTTGTTATTGTAAATCCATTTGACCAACTATGAACTTAACTAATTACCAACCCTTTATGGACAATGACCACATGTTATTCCTTCATATTCCTATCCTATATTTTTGTTTTCCATAATGAAACTTTAGGGGAAATAACTTTTTCATCCCTCTTGTATTTTTTAACAGCCAACTTTTTGGGGTGCAAATTTTTAGGGTTAAATATTATGTTTGCTAGTGTTTAAAAAAAAATAAAATACTAAATACTATGTTTTGGTTTTAAGTTTTAGAGGTGAACCACAAACAATAAACCAAGTGACACAAAATACATAAGTAGGAAAGTATGGTACTTTATATATGTGATCTCTGAACTTGAAACATGTGGTCGAATTTGTAGAAAATCAATCTGATCAGATGATTTTTAAACGATTCTACCTCATTTTATAAACTTCCTGGTTCTCAGAGGGAAAGTACAACAAATCAGAAAACAATCTAAACGATGTATACCCCAAAAGATTTGTTCTCGTTAATTCTCGAACAATTTAATGGTCGCTCGACAAAGGCTCGTGTCGACCAGTTAAAAAAAGAGAAAAATGAGTTAAGTACGTCCGCCCGAACTTTAAATATCCTCCAACCCAAGAATCGGATCGGTTGAAAAACGTGTTCAAAATACCGAAAATACCGACTTGGGTCAATATTAATAATCAGTACGGAGATGTGAGGTACGGTTATATGGGAGCTACACTCAAACCTGGGTCAATATATATAATTTTTAGTTCAAGGATGTGGTATGCAATGAGAAACCAAACTACCAAATTAATCTAATCTGATTGTAAAAACGTGTAAAAAATCTCCAAAACCCCGGATATTGAGAAGTTCCGTTATATATATGGTGACCGCTAAATATATGTATGTTGGTGATCGCTAAATTCAAAAACTACTGCACCGATTTTGACCAAATTTTCAGCCTTATTCTGGATATTTGCTAGTGAGATGTCTTGCATGTAAAAATTGTTCGCTTTCACATTCTCGCCTTATTCTGAAAGAATAGGGAGACGCAAAAAGTGCGAGATGTGGATTCGAGTTTTCGAAAATGGTGGTTGAAAGAAAGATTTGTGTTGCCATATTGAAATTTAAGCTGTAATGTGTGTTGCCATATTGTAATTTATGTTGCAATGGGTGTTGACCCATTGTAATTTAACTGTGTAATATTTTTCAATATTTTATTTATTGATTTTTTTTTTCAAAATTTGTTACTTTTTATTGTTATTTAAACAGATCTTCTCCCAAAATGTCTGTATTTCGCCTCAAAAATGCATCAAACTCGACTTAACTATTTCTTATTAACTTTATACATTCCGTGGCAATATTTGGTTCAACATGCATCGTTATCAATAGGATTTCCAATAACATTTTATTTGTTGTTTTCCAGTTAAAAAATTGCATACAATCATATATAATATTCTAAATCGTCATAGAATAAGTATTGTGTAAATATTTTTCATAAAAATATATATTACTTATGTTTTTGTAGTCAGCTCCCCTTGAATTTACTAGCGAAAAAATTCGCACAAAATTTCATCTCATTCATTTGCTCAAATATATTTTTCTTGATGTGAAAAATGTTTCCATTGAGAACGACTGCACCAATTTGACTCACATTTTCCTATGGTTGTTTTTAATTGCTGTGGAAAGAGTTTTACCAAGGACGTCTGCATCAATTTTGTTGATTCAAAGGACTTATGAATTGTATCCATACTAAATTATCTCTTGAGGTAAGAGTAGTTAGATCAAAACTTGACCTTCTCCTGAAAAATGTTTGGTGGAATAAGTTCGACAAATTGTTTAACTGAAATAACACACATACTCACATAATTTAATATTTAACAATAACAATATTTCCTTAAATATTAGTTTCTGAAATATATTTTTTTATGAATTCGTTAATTTTTACCAAACCTAAATTGATGCAATTCTGATACGGAAAAACAACGTTTGCCGGATCTGCGAGTATATAATGGTAAACCACAATTTAGTTCCTAAATATTTTTTTTGGATAAATTCGAAAACCGAATAATAGATCGATATTGTTAATGCTATTTATTGACCTTAGGTGCTTATGTGTTATTGAATGAAATACAGTCAAATTCGGATAAGCGAACACCGGTTTACTTCGATTAAAAGAAAACTCGGATAATGACAAATTCGTATAAAAAGAGAAAATATCATTTTTGAAACTGCGACTGAATTCATTATATTTTATATATACGCAAGCCCTAAAATTATGTTGAATATTTAAAAAAAAAGAAAAAATTCTACGGAAAAATAAGTTATTACTCAATTCATTTCGTTATTTATTAATTTCACGTTTTTTTTTTTTTTTTTGTCAGATATTGATTGAGAACTTCGTATAAGCGCAAAGAGTTTCGCTTATCGGAAGTCCCTTTAATGCAAGCACCCCTCGCTCTGCTTCAACAAATTAATTTTTTTATTTAATGTGAACCTATAACTTATTAAGAATGACTCATTAACATTTCAAGTGAAAATCTTAAAAAACTCTTGAAGATATAGCCGATTTATGGTGTCAGCATCAAGCGACGGCAAGAGTGTCTCTCAAACCTTAAACCCGTTTTTCTTGACGTGTTTTTACGATTGGTGTACACGTTAACTTAAAAGCTATTAATAAAATATTTCCCTAATAATAAATAATTTTGAGATTCGGAATTTTAATTTAAACCACATGGTGGAGGGCCAAAAAACATACAACAAATTCGAAGGCCTGGATATGGTCATTATTTTGACAAAAATATATACGTTTTTTGTGAAGAAAGTGATTCCCCTTAGATCGTTTTTCAAAACCCGAATCACTTCCGAAACTCGATTTTTGATATAGTCGTGAGCTCTAGTTTCGATTTGTCTTCTATCCCTCAATCTTGCAAAACGCTTTCTTTTCATCGGTATCTTCAGTTTTGGGATGTGAAAAAATTCAAGGACAAGGACTTTTTTTTTTTGGCCAAATACTCACACACTAGCATCAATGTGTGAGCTTGTGCGTTATCATGGTGGGAAATTTTCCTCGTAAATGGGACATACTTCTAGATGGTATTCCTTTAGGCAAGAATTCAAGATGCACCATAATTTTATATTAGAATAAAATCCTACGCTATGTAGCCAACCGAAATCATGTTGATGTCTGTGATCTTATTTAAAGTAATTAAATTTAAAAAAATGTTATCATAACCTACATTTTAAAATTTTGCACTTTGCTGATAATTTTTATAATGTAATTTAATTGTATTTATTTCCATAACAGTTACTATTACTGAACACAAAACACGACTGCAATTTAATACATTTCCATTTTATATGTCTGACAAACAATAATTATTTTTTTCAGATTCAATTGAAACAAACACATTATTAAATTAAGTATAGGTCCATCCCCTCCGCCTTTTTTATTTTTGAACTACTGACTGACGGCATTTGAGTGCACAATCATTGCACTTTTTTATCAATTAATTATTTGCACTTGTAAATTGTGTGTGTGGCGGCAGTACACGAACCTGCACACATGAATTTAAAATGTGCAAACGTATGTATCTATCAGTTCATACGTTCGGTCTGTATGTCAGTCATTCGCTGTTCTAGTAAATTAAATTATCTCTTATTTAAATTGAATGTATTTGACATTAACGATCGGATTTTTATGCTTTCCGTCATAAAATGGAGGGTTTATTAATGAGCTGCGGAATTTTGAAGATAAGTTCCTACTCATTTTAATATGTTCAGTTATGGAAATATATATGTATACATGTTTCAAAATTATTTTTAAGGGTCTACCATAAAGTGCGGATTTTTAAAAATTATTTTTATTCGTCTAACATAAGGCGTGGATTTTTTGTATTTTTTTTAAATTATTTTTAGTCATGGATTTTTTTTATTTTTTTAAAATTTTTAATCGTCTACCATAATGCGTGATTTTTTTAATTTTTTTTAATACCATAGTATGGAGGGTATATTAATTTTGTTTTTCCGTTTGTAACTCATCGAAATAATCATTTCCGACCCTATAAAGTATATATATTCTTGATCAGCGTAAAATTCTATGACGATATAGACATGTCCGTCTGTCTGTTGTAATCACTCTAGCCTCTAAACGAATTGAGATAGATCGCCAAAATTTTGCATAGAGTCGTCTTTTGTCTGCAGGCAGGTCAAGTTTGAAGATTCATCGGTCCACGTTTAGGCATAGCTACCATTTAAGGGTACCCTCCTTAAAGTGCTGAGTGCGTTCTTGAGTGCGTTTTTGAGTGCGTTTTTCAACCGAATTTGCTGCAATTTGGTATTTTTTTGTCGTATATGGCAACAAATCTCCCTACCAAAAATTATTCATATTCGCTTTCTTTTTGGGGTAGTCTCCATATAACTCCCTGATTTGTTCCGCGTTTTGAGTTTGGTTCTAAGACTCTGTTGTAATCATTTCACATGCGGATGATAGCGAGATAAAAAATTACAAAATAAGCCGATTTAGACCCAGCCCCAGTGTGGAGGTTCCAGAAGGAGTGGACCGATATTCCCCATCTTCGAATTTGAACTAAGTTTGGAAGAAATAATAAGATGGGCAAAGTTTGGATGAAATCCAAATTTTCTAAAACGGATTTGGTCCAATGAAACTTGGGGTTTAGAACCAATATTTCGATGAGGCACATTTTCACCGTGTTCGGCCGCCCGGCCGAACTTAACGCTTTTTCACTTGTTTAAATTAATTTTAGTCGTCTACCGTAAGGTGTGGATTTTTTAAAAATTATTTCTTAGTTTAATTTTAAACTGTGAGGAAAGATAAATATTATCTACTAGGGCCATCGTTTCGTTATCGGTTATTCCGCCCTTTATCGGTCCCTTGGCTGTCATTATAAGCGATTACTGTCCCTTAAATTTGAAATTCCCCATTATTAGTCATCTCGGACACTCGTAGACTTGCTAAAACTATCGCATAAAATGTCACAACCCATAAAAAAAAAAAAAAAAAAAAACGTCGACATTCACAATTTGTTTATTTTCGCAATAAATTTCACTGGTAGTGGTATATGTCTGTAATCCAAAGAATCATTACGATAAATATAAAGGTAGATTTATTATATTTACTTTGGTGAAGAACAAACTAAAGCAAACGGAACTGCTCTGATAAATTCCGCAAAAATGCAATATCGACTCTTGAAACGAAGTAATACATTTATAAATACTCTTATAGATAAATTGTAGCTGTAAGTAGTAAACATATATGTATGTGTAGATATGTACGCAGACGACGATGCATGCTTTGAATATTTAATAGTTTTTATTTGCCAAAAGGAATCTGATTGCTGTATATGACATTGCTGGAACGCATTAACATTAAGTGGCTCCTAGGGATGGTTGTGTATGCAGAATAACAAGTGAATATAAATATAAATTTGTAATTTTTTTCTCATAAGAACTATTTTTAGACGTCTGCAAATTTTCATAAGGAACCTTAAAATAGAGCTTCTGAAGATTTTTAACATTTATAGATTAATGAAACCAAAGAGTTGATATAGACATTACTATGCGATTCAGGGTATTGAGGTGGTGCCTTCTTTTTGATTTCCTATTATTTACAAAATTCAAGAAAACAATTGTGGGATACAATTTTAGAAGGGGAATCCCTATTGCGGAAATAACTTATCTATGTATTTTACAAAATGGACCTCATGGTCTGGGGTTTGGAAAATTCCTTATCTTATGAAAACACTCATAAATAAAATTTTTTAACCGAAGTGGTTGTGTCACTCCCGGTTTTTGGTGGCTGCAGAACTTTTATCCAGTACATTTTCAATATAGATAAATTTTAAATTTTATCATTGGCACTATATGGGCAACCCCACAATGCATATTATCTCGTTATAATTTTAATGTAACTAAACTTTTATAATACTTTGCTAACACTTTAGATTAAACTAATTTATTAGAATGCAATAACTTTACTACATTTCAAAATGTTTATCACATTTTATAATTTATTTAATAATAAGAAAATATTACAAAAGACATTTATACAATTTTATTGACAATTAACTGTTAGGGAAGCTAAATATCAACAGCTTGTGCAACAGTGCAAATATTGTAGGAATATGAAATAGTTTTCTAGTTCAGTGGAATTTTTGAAAATACATAGTGCCTCGGACGTCATATATATGACAATTTCGAGGAAATTTTGCACTTGGTTGAAAATTAAGAAATTAAGAAATTTAGATTTTTATTTTAACAAAATTCTGCAAGGCATTTTCCAAAAATTTTAAATGCTAATTTAGCTATAACCAAATGTTTTTGGAAATGGCCTCCATATAAAAATAAATATGTTCTCAGCGTTCTCTACTTGTTTAAAGAAAATACAAGAAAAATCGTCGTTAAGATCAGCCGGAACGAATTATTAATAACCTCCACCTTGTGCATTCAAATCTTTCTTAAATAGGTCAGGAACTTTATATGGTGACTATGCCATTGTAAATTGTCGGTCAGTAGGTTGTTGGGTTGGGAAAATGAAAAAAATAACAAATTACAGGCATTCAGGTTGGAAATTGAGTTAGAAGCATCAACGTACCAACAATAAAGTGGGACAATTTTATGTGAGCTATGAAAAAAATCATGAATCTATATTGAATACTTTATTCACCAGGAATCGAAAATGCCAAATTGGAGCCACTTCAGAGCGCTGAAAGTGGACCAATTCTTCGAATTGTTTGTGGGTTACATTTCTTTTCCTGATATTTATTTACGATTTCAACCACTTTAGGTGCACATAACTTTGAATTATCGGTAATTTTTCGGATCATCCACTTTTCGCCCCTTATATTGAATATTTTTTTCGTTGGTTTTGGCAATTTTATTTCATAATTTTATGTTAGGATGTTCAATTTCACAATTAAAAAATAATCAAATTTTATTCATTAAATTCCTTCTTTGATTGTGGTTCACTGTATTTGAAAGAAATATTCAAATCTGTATCACAGTGTGTTATTAAAGGTAGAGAAATACCAAGGCATAGTTTGCTGATCATGAAAATCGTTCATACTCGCATTTTAGTCTCACGGTGAAAATTGTCTACCGGTGCAACAACTTAATAACGGTTAAAAGTCAAACTTCTCATGGAATATCAAAGGTTTGTTTTCGTTTTCATACGATTAATTAAAAAACATACAAAAACATTAAGGATAGTAGTAAAGTCGGACTGGGTCGACTATACGATACCCTCCACCACTTTGGATATATTCTACAAAGTCACCTAACAGACTTTTCGAAAGACCATTAACATGAAATTGAACTTTGGTCCACCATCTACCTTAAAATATATATGGGAGCTATATCTAAATCTGAACAGATTTTCACGAAACTTAGCAAACATCATTATATACTCAATTTAGTACGCTATGCCAAATTTCGTGCAAATCGAAAGATATTTAGGGACTTTGGCGCACCATTTACCTTAAATCGGACGAAAATATATATGGGAGCTATATCTAAATCTGAACCGATTTTCACGAAACTTAGCACACATCATTATAGACTCAATTTAGTACGCTATGCCAAATTTCGTGCAAATCGAAAAAATATTAAGGGACTTTGGCGCACCATTTACCTTAAATCGGACGAAAATATATATGAGAGCTCTATCTAAATCTGAACCGATTTGCACGAAACTTAGTACACATCATTATAGACTCAATTTAGTACGCTATGCCAAATTTAGTGCAAATCTAAAAATATTAAGAGACTTCGGCGCACCATTTACCTTAAATCGGACGAAAGATATATATGGGAGCTATATCTAAATCTTAACCGTTTTTTCCCAATTTCAATAGGGTTCGTCCTTGGGGCAATTAAGTGACCTGTGCCAAATTTCATCCTAATCGGATCGTAAATGCGACCTGTACTTTGTTAACAAAAATACATGGACGGACGGACATGCATAAATCGACTCAGAAAGTGATTTTATGCATATTCTCAAAAGGAACCATGGGTCTATCTCGATTATTTTTGCCTGTTACAAACATATGCTCAAAGACATAATACCCTGTACAACACTGTGGTAAAGGGTATAAAATGAACATATTTTGACACCACCGATGATACTTTATAGTCTTCGGTCTTATACAGCTACGGTAAAAATAATAGCAGCGTAATGTATTGAAATATTCTTACTGAAGAAAACCATATTCTTGTTTGAAATCGGCTAATGTTTTCTGGTCAAATTATAGTTAGAACATAACCAATTGCTGTCTATATTGTAATAATAACAAACAATTTTATATTTTGAAAATATTGTGTTAAAATGGGTTAATTCATAAAATGAGGTCGGTCAAAAAATAGCAGCGGCAATGAAAACATAACATAAATTAATTTCTGGTCCATATATACAACTTTAGCATTGGTAACGAGATAAAATACCTTATTTCGTGGAATTTAATATTTTGTTGAATACATTTTTTACATCAACGTAACATTAAATCTAAGTATTTGTATCTTTCGCATGGAACTTTTAGTTAAGCTTTTTATTCATGGGATTAGCTACGGCGGCCTCCTTTTTGAAATTGCAGCATAAAATTTCAATTGACGCGGACCATTCCATAACATCAATATTGTTGTCATTGTCATATTCTGCATATAATAACATAATATGTTGCAGCATTGAGCGGCATCCATTGCATTTTGAATCCAATATCTTGGTCCAACTCCGAAAAAACTCTCAAAACTTCAAATGTGATCTACCACCTTTGATTTTCTTAGGGATTGTAATTTTTGTTCTATGGACATCTCGTATACTGTCGGGATCCAGTATCATCATATAAAACTATTTTAGAATCGTCCGATCGATCCGTTTTCCAACTATTGATTATAGGGTGCGCAGCTATTATTTTGACCGCAACTGTATATTGGACATTACCCTAAAGTATCCATCTATATTGACAACAATGTAATTTCATAAACTCAGAGAACATAAAATGAGACTTATATCAAAATATGAACGGAAATTAAACTAAAGCATCCATTCAAAAATACACACATACCAGTGAACATATGTATGTACATGTTATTTTTTGATATTTCCATCTCGCAATCCCTAAACGTCCACTTCAGACTGTGATTATCAAGTGAATGACATTCATATTATGATTGTTGTTGTCGCTTTTTTCTTTTTTTTCATTTGAACTCAATGTTTATTTCAGAATGCATTTTTTATCAATAGCTCTCCCTCAAACACGCATACGCTGACACACGCACAGACACCGACATATACCGACGTACATTATTTGTCATTTGATTCCCTTACATGTCCGGCACAATTTAAAACTGCGATTAATAGGCTGGTCTAGTCGGGCTGTTGTGTTGTGTTTTCATTGTTATCGCAGTTTGTGTCCAGCTATTAAAATTCTCAAGAGAATTTCTTATTCTCTCGAATTTGGTTTGTGAAATGGGGGTTGTGAGGAGTGGGAGGAAGTGTATGGATGCATAGCCAGCCACCGATCTTTACATTTAGTTAATTTAATCAGAATAATGTTTTTGTTATTGTATTTATTTTTAATAGTAGGGGTTGAAAACACAACAAACCAAAGCAGAACAGAACATATAAACAAAACAACGTCCATTCACAGTACAGAGTATTTAGAAAGTCAAGCTGTTGGTGGCATGCGGTTCTCTTCGAATTGTGTTTTATTTTCTGTAATTGCCACAGACGACAGCGTCACAATACCCCGTTGCACAATGGACAGTGTGGTTTTGTGGTTTCGCGTTTCATAAACGGTTTTATCGTAAATCCATTAAGGGGGTAAGGCGTGGGATGTACACACCAAACATCAAATTTCGAAGGTGTGATTTGTGCCATTGCTACTCAATTAAATTTAAATTCTTAACTTCGAATATCGGCAATTTTTAATGGACTGATAAATTAACATAACGTATTTATATTCACTATAAAGGATATATTCTTAATCAGAACACAATTCTATGTAGAATAACGCATGCCCGTCTGTCTGTTGAAATCACGATAGAGCTCGCAACATTTAAGATAGATCTTTGACATTTGTTACATGCATTGTTATTACTCCTATGTTGCTTGGTATTGAATGGGATATATAGGTCCACGTTTTGGTATAGGCCTCATATAACGGCACCCTAAACTATTCGGTATTTTTGGTATCTTTGGCAACGGATTGATTTGGTATTTTGGGTCCCCATAGGCTAATAAATCATTGTAGCAAAAATTATAAATATTCTCCCACATTTTAGCTTAATCCATAATATTCGGTACATATATTTGGAATTTTTGGCATGTTCTTCAATTATTGGTATGCAATTATAATCCTAATTATAACATCTTCCCACAAAAATTATCAATACTGGTGCCTGTTGTTGTTTGTCTTCCACTTCATCTTCCCATCGAATTCGTGACTTTCTCCTTCTTCGTGAACCATCAGTTGGTTCGCTTACCAATACCAAGGTATGTAAAATACCAAGGTATGTAAATACCAAGGTATATAAAATCTTTGACAAGCTCGATGCTGTAGTTCTCAAGTTCCACAGTTGATCCGTCATCTACTGGGCCAACAGCTTGGGTTTCTCGCCATTAACTGATAGACCAACTTTGGTAGACTCCTCCATTTTTTCAAAGGTTCTGCCCAATATATCGATGTCATCGGCGTAGGCGGTCAATGGTCGTTTTACCAGGCTTAAACCGCATTGGTAAGGTCCAATAATGTCATTGACCATTGGCTTCAGTCGTTCACTCAGTACGCTGGTTAGCACTTTATATACGATGGGGAGGAGACTTTTTCCTCTATATTTGGCACAAATTGTCTTGTCTACTTTTTTGCACAGGACACAGGATGCTGAAGTGACAATCATTAGACATGCATTACTCTAGAGAAATTGAACTTTTCAGCTGATGCATGCTCCTGACTACCATCTGATCACCGGTCTTGAAAAGTTCCGCTGGAAATCCATCGGCACCTGCTGCTTTGTTATTCTTCAGTCGATTAATTACTATTGTGACCTCATCATAGCTGAAAATACATTCCTCTCCTTGCCTTTTCTCCCGACAATTTTTCCTCACATTACGTGTTGCTACTATCTGCAGGATTGTCCTATACGCTAAATTTTAGTACGAATTTTATTTAGTACGAATTTTATTTTTTATTGTAAAAAACAATATTTGTTGTTGTGGTTTATGTGCACATTTACACATTTTGCAGAGTTTTCCCATTACTAGCAATGGTATCTAAAGTCATGTAAATTTTGAAGCCGCGTGAGTGAACGCACTTTTGTGTTTTTTTTTTCTTAAAAGGGTGAAATGTAAAAATTAAAAATTTTATTTTGCCTCCGAAAGTCGTGTAAGTGACAGCGAAAGTGCCCATATGTGATAAGAGCTAATCAACCTGCACATCCATAGCGAAAATAATTAATTTCCAAAACTACCTCTTAAATCTTATTTCCTAATTTCAGAATTCCATCGGATCACATAAATCCAATGTTTAGTACTGTTTAGTACTTTTCGTATACATGTGTTCATACTTCCAAAACCACCTCCTTATATTGACTATGCTTCTCAACTTTGATTCTATTTAAAATTTTTAGCTCTATCCGTTCACATGCTACGAAGTTGTAACAAATTTTGTGATACATTTTAGTACTTTTCGGATATTTTTAGTTCGTATTTCCAAAAAGACTTTGGTACATCTATCAGGGACCATCATACCAAATTTAAGTGTTCTTCTTCTACCGGTTCGCCAAATACAAGTATTAGAAAATTTAGTACTTTTCGCTCCGTTTTAGTACGAATTTCCCAAAACCCAGCCTTATCTGGCATCTTTGGACTAAGACCCTCAATCCAAATTATAAGATTGTAGCTTCAGCCGTTTCGTCTGGGCGTTGATGATTCGTAAGAATCAGTCAGCCAATTCCTTTTAATCGCTTATAACGAAATTGGTCGATTTCGACTATACAGATATTTTTGTAGTCCCGTTTCGCTTAAGACACGGTTATTAGATATTTTATGACCCTAAATGTTGTTGTTGCTAGTTCATCTGTTTTTCGACCCATAGTGCATCATCACAGTATATATGTACTGTACTAAGTCCAACGAACGATAAGTGGATTTATATCAAGCTTTGCTATTATTGTCGGTTATATCGGTTTGATTTAAAATCACAGGAATGGAGAGTAAATTTTTGTGACGACATCTAATTTGTTATAATTTCTATATTGTACATTTACTTATAGTATGTGTGTGTGTTTTATTTTTTATTATAAAAAAACAAGATTTTTTGTTATGGACTTGCAATAATAAAAAAAAAATGAAAATCATTTGCATGTGTAGACTAACAGCCAGAACAGAAGCAGTTGTAATTTAAGTGGATTTCCTCCAGTTTATGGGATTTCGCAGTGACTCGTTTATTTTTTATTTTTGTTATTTCTGATTGTCGCATGATTTTTTTGTTTTGCGTTTTGTTTTTCAGAATGTCGGAATGTGCACCCACCCATTGATATCAACCGAAAACCACCATAGAAGTCGCCACGGGATACATGAACAGAAAACTTCATGTTACTACGTACTCTCTGATTACAAAACAAATGTTCCGTTTTTTGTTGTTGTCATTATGCTTTTGCTTTCATTTGAGGACCACATTTCCGGTGAAGTTTTTGTTCTTTTTTTATTTTGTTGTTGTTGCTTTTGTTGTGCCAACCAGCAAACAATCAAAAAAATAATGAATCTGATACAATTGAAAGTTCAATGCTCCATAGAATAATATTTGAAATCAAAAGTAACTTTTTTTCACCCAATTATAATTTGTTGTGATATTGTGAATTATCAACTGACCGAATAAACCATGAACTATATTATTATTACTACATTATTGTTTGTTGTTGAAAAGAATTATATAATTTTATATTTTTTATTAATAAAATAATGAAAAATGCATAACCACAAAAACTGCGATTGTTATTTGAATGAAGAAATAAATAAAATAAAAATTATATAATGAATGGCGCCGGTTTAATCGTTTGTGGTTTCGTCGAATTACAAATGGTGACCATTTAATAAGTCAATCCGACGTCTTCCTGGGCTAGGATTCTGTGGCCGTTTAGAAATACTCAATGATATTATAGGATAATATTTTTTGCTTTCAAGCCCCATACAAATTGTTATAATTGAATAACTGGCCTTTTATACATTTTAACTAATAGGTAAGGAAGTAACCTACTTTGAATCTAAACACAAGACACTCTAAGTTCGATTTCAATATTTTTTACTGTTTTAATGGAGGAAGTCATTAGTCATTCATATGTGGCCCCACAGGGGACATCTTTGAACAAGACTGAAGCAGTTTTTAACGATACTGTTTCTTGTAGTGAATTTTCCCTAAAATAACTTGGAAATTATTAATTTATTAAAAACGATAAACATTAATATTCCAAAATAAAAAAATCAGATAAAAACTTTTATAAGAACCCCAATCATTCTCGATTATAAATTTCGACGAATTTAAATGCTTATAACTTTATATAAATGTATATGAAGACTTAAAGAGAAAGAAAATAAATTGACAAAATGTTGTTGTTGCGGTCATGATTGCCGATCACTGGAACATCTGAATCAAAAAATTCAAACGGAAAGATTAAATATTTGTCTCTGGTATGAACTAGGATTATTGACTTCGCTAAAAATTAGCAAAATGGCTGACCAAGGATTTTTTTAATATCGCATATTAAAAGCTAAGAACCAAGTTGGAAAATAAGGAAGATCTTTACCGATGAGATTTTTCCGATAGCTATATATAATAATGTGTTAAAATTTGGTTTTTGAGTTATCGTGGCCACCAATCGCAAAAGCACTGTGTCGAGAAAACGCGTTTAAAGTTTGAGAAACACTCTTGCCTTCGCTTAATGCTGACAAAAAAATTAGTTATATCTTGAAGAGTTTTTGAGATTTTCACTTGAAATTTTAATTAGACATTCTTGAGAACGTATAGGTTCGTATTAAATAACAATTAAGAAATCTATTTTTAAATTAAACTTAAATTTAAGTAAAAATAAATAATACTATATTGTGAAAACTAAACTTTAAATTTAGAGAAAGCTTGGCCTTTCGCGTTGTAAGGCATTTATGTACCCATTGCCTGCTATATTAGGATAAGGAAACAGTCTGTCTTCCTCTTCAAAAAAGTCCAAAAATTTTACAATACTTTTATTAGTGACTCTTCCTCATGAAACTCTATAGCAGCAAAAAATTCACCACAATCTTAGGATACTTGATATTGAAAATGACATACGTGGGTCCATTTTTTAGGGTAGCCCCGAAATAACGGTACCTCCAAATATCCCGTATTTAGTGGCCTTTGAACACAATTTCAACCAGATCTGTTGGAATTTGGTATTTTGGGTTTTCGCTGATCAATGTTGGATTACTTTTTAGGGTAACCGCAGTACAACGGTTATTTTGCGCTCAGTTGAGACTTTAAATCATTTTTCATTTTAAATAGTTCGGCAGATCCCTTGTCCGTGTAAAATGTGTCATGTTCGGCTTACAATAGAGACCTCTAGTGCGACTAGGAAACCATGCAATAATAAGGCTTTAGGTCAATTTTATTCCCTGATTATCGCCGAAATTTGTAGGAGTAAGTTCAATAACTTATTGGATATACTATTATCTTCTCGGATCTATGTCATCCAGGAGTAAATATATATGCCATAGACCCGATAAATACTCACCAATCTTCGTGAAAACTGTCATGCTAATTCTATGTTCAGACCCCTTTCTCTGTGTAGAATTTGATGTACGGGTCATAATTGAGGGCTCTAGATCGACTAGAAAAACAGATTTAAATAAAGTTTTTTGTCCCTAAATATTAACCGATCATTACCAAAAACAATAAGGGTCATCTTTGGCCAGAACCCGTCTTACATGCAAATTTTAGTGACGATAGGTCCAAAACATTGCCACAGTTATAAAGATAAAGATCCGCACTATATGTGACTTATGCTTAGGATCATTATCCTGATGAATTATCAAATGAGCTCTGATTAAGGAACCCCCCTTTCTCGATTTTAAATTTTCAATATTTTCAATTGGCTCGTAAATTAATACCAAAGCTTGTTAAGGTTTGTAACTTTGCTGATATATATTTGAAGATTTAAAGGAAAAGAAAAATAATTTACAAACATTGTTTGTTAATGTTTTGTTGTTGTTTTATGCGATTACAGAAAAGTACTTATTTTTGACGTCGTGCATGATAACTCCTCACTGGAACATCGGAATCCGAAAATTCCAACCGCGTTAGAAAGGTTACATGTATGGCTTAAAAATCAATAAAATGGCGGACCTTTGAAAAAATATTTTTGCAAAATCGCCTATTTTTTACCACAAAACTAGTTATGAATAAGGAAGATATTGACCGATTGATCCTAAAATTTGGAATCGGATTATTAGTATTTGGGTCATCCATTCGCAACAACGCTGTTTGGAGTTTGAGAAGCCCTCTTACCGTCACTTGATGCTAGCACAATAAATCAGCTATATCTTCATGAGTTTTGAGATTTTCACTTAAAATTTCATAGGGACATTCTTACCAAATGTGGTTTGTCTAACTATTTTGGTGCGTCCATCGTTGTTTCTATAACAATTAAATCTCCCACCACAAAAGTATCCACTTAATTTTTTTATAATAAAAATTCCATAAGTTCATGTTATTCAATGAATTCCTGTTAGGCTAAAATTGATTTTGTTTAGCAATAATTATTTGTTTATATTGAATTTATATAAATATTGCCTATTTTATTAAATTATTTTTTAAGTTAGGAGGTTTATGTTCACATATAAAAATAATAAAATTTTATTCATTAATTAACACAAACTTTTGCCATTTTATAATGAAAACCCAATTGGAAACTTTTGTCTGTTACTCACTGTACTTAATTTTGACTGTCCTGACACTGTGCCACATACCCGTAAGTTCATATTATTAAAGCATTGGTAATCACCGTTCCAATTGGAACCTGAGAACTGGAGATCATCAATGCATATACACCTCAGTCTTGTTTTATAGGTGAACAATCAGAAATTTTGTTGGGAACACAGTTAGACTTGTATCTAATGGTTCTGTGGATACTTGATTTTGCAAACTTCCTAAAACTTCAGTTACAAACTAAATCCTACAATTGCACACACACAACTCCTCACATCCCGACCGATTGTAGTAGAATAATATATATGTATATATATACAAAATGTGTTAAGGTGTCCCCCTTTCTACCCAGACTCATTTATACCAAACTATGGCAAATATTGGCTGTTGTGCAATTTATTGAAATATTTGCTTAGATGTTTTCTACCTGTCATCATCATCATCACATTGGCAAATTGATAAACATTGGCGCTGTTCTACATTTCAAATGAATGTGCATTGTGAATTGAAAATTGTTTGCTACATCTATCTTCATGGTATATTTACATATAAGTACATATTTACATATAAGTACTGCAGTATAGGATCTTTGTGATGGCGAATAAAACAACAACTGAATATACATATAGTATTTTAATATTTGTTGCGATAAGGTATGACCTATAATATACCATACCATTATATTTGAATGCCTTGTGTAATATTGGATGCAAAAATATTTATATATTGGCTTTTAATTGAAATCAACTTGCATGAGAGATGACTTCAATGAGTTTGGGGGAATTTGTTTGAGTAAATGGTAGCTGCGAGGAGAAGTTACACTCAAAGAATGGAAACTTTTTCCATAAATATGTGGGTGGAAATTATACCGAACCATAAAACTCTTTACGAATGTATGTCATCATCAGATATTAGCTTGCATTGCAGGAAAAACAATTTACTTCTCCACCCCCACTACCTGGAAGAGATAACAAAAGGTGATCCCGCCTGTTTGGCGTTGTGCATTTATATTAAACATGCGGCAAGGATAAGATATATGTTAGATATATACTGTGTAAAAGAAGCCCTCACTTCCTACTTTGTCTCTGATATTTATATCTTGTAGGCTACAGTATATCCATCTATTCCTTAGCATGTGGCTGACCCATGATATCATTGTCTGGTCAACTCGAAAAGTCTCTACGAATTGAATAAGAGTTTCAGTGCCGCCATTATTGAAAACACCCTGATATCAATGCATACAGCTAAAGTAACATTTTCTTCTCAAAGGTGTTTGCAATGTGGTGTAACACCTCGTGAAGAGCGGTTTCAACTGATCTTTATCGTATCGTTGGGTATGTTGCTCTTAATAATGCTGTCGACTGTCCGTTCCATATTTTTGAGTAATAATGAATATAGGCTTATTGGCCGATAGGATTTGTGTGTTGCTTAGCTTGTCTTGACTTGCTTGGATATGAAGACTACCCTGGCCAGGCTTTTGGAGTGTACGCAAACCATATAGCCCAGTTAAATAGTGTCACTAAACATTTTGATAAATAGTTTGCCTCTTTTTGTAATAAAGCTAGGAAGACGTTGTGGGGCCAACTGTTGCGAATGGTGAAAAGGTCTTCAATGCATCGCGCACCATTTTTTGAGACGTCAATTGCGATTGAGTTTATCGGTTCTCGTCATTTTGTTGTATTCTTTCCCTTTAGCATGGAATTTGTCCCAGTGAGCAACACTGCAGTATACTAGAGGTTTCTGCTCCGAGCTCTGTTGTACAGTCTTTTGACATCTTTACATTCCGAATCTCCCCAGTCATCCAGTATTTTTGGAAGGCAGATTTCCTCACTCGAAATGAACAACTTTCTTCGGAAGACTTTAAATATATGTCCGTTAAATTGTTGACACTTCTGTCGATGTCGTACTGTCACAGTTGGTCTGCCCTAACCTTAGTCTACGGAATTTTACCCAGTTAGTTTTGGACGTGTTTCGGCGGTGGCTGTAAGATTTTAAACCTAATATATTTATGGCCAGAGAAGTTTCCTGGACATATAGTTATAATGTATGTGCTTTAATCCAGAGACCTTGTTTTTAAAAGTCTAAGGTTCCTGTATTAACCCGATGTGTATATTTCCTTTAATTATTCTTTCCTCCAGAGCCAGGTTTGATTTTGAGTATAGGTTAGGGATAAGTAAATCGACTTTCGGCTAATCGATTAATCGACTTTTTGTATTGAAAAATCCAAAAGTCGAAGTCGACTTTTAATTTTTGAGAAAATTGCAAAGTCGACTTTTCAAGATCGGCTTTTCAGAAATACTTGGTTTATTATCACAAAGCCGAAATTGCCCAAAAATTACACATTCTAGAACTTTATTTCATCTGTTGACAAAAATTCTTATAAAAAATTAAATTTTTAGTCAATTTTGTAGAAAGTCGAAAATCAATTTTGAACAGTTTTGACAAAATCGAAAGATCGAAAAGTCGACTTTTTAGCATCCGAACCCATCCGTTGAGGATTTATTTCGTTGTGTGGATGATTTGGACAAGCTGAGTGGGCGTAATCACATGAAGCCATTTTTTAATTATTGTATTTTTCGGGTCATAGTTTTTAGATGTAACCTTAGAGCATAGTTGAAATGTTTTTAACGTCTAAAATTTTGTTGGCAAATCAAGAAAATACACAATTTATGGTTTCGTCGTTAAAAAAAATTCTCCATGTTGCCATCATGTTCTTTAGACCTCTAAGCCATAGCAAAAATTAAATTATTTATCTTGACGCCACGTTTCTAATACCACTAATTCTAGTTAAGTATAACATTGTAATTACGATAAAACTCTCGAAATATTCGATATTATTAACGTTTGTCGAAATTATGTGGGCGGATATACATTCACATACACAGCGTGTATTATTTTGAACTTATATTTTGGAACTGATAAGAAAACAAAAACCTAAACAGAAAATTGAATATAGCACATAGCAAATGAAGAAAAATATGATTAAAGGCTTTGGTCAGTTAGGAAACGGGAAGTTTATTGGCATGGCTGGTGGGTCGGTAGCATTATCAGTAGATCAAACGCCTGTTTGCGATGGTGAACATAATAGTAGTTAATGGATCGTGTGAAGATTACGTGTTGATTCAATTTCTTGCAAAAAAAACATTTCACATGATTTTCGATAGCACTGTGCAACACAGAAAATAATAACCGGGGCAATTTGACACATTATAAATATATGATACGCGTATCTGTGAGAGGGAGGGAAATTGTAAATTGTCTATGGTATAACTGACAACATTTCCGACAACTAGATTGTGTACTAAATTGTAATTGGATTTCGATTGGTTTTGGACCAAATCCGTTTCAGACAATTTTGAGTAAATTTACAAATGTCCGTTTGTCTTTCTGGCCGGCTCCGATTTGATGCAAACATTGTGCAACCTATTATGTTTACCAAGCCTAGATCGAGTCCAAAGATGGGACCCGTCGGTCTTCTTCTTCCGGTACTTCCCCCACGAAGGGTCAATATTTTATAAACTTGTAAATTTAATTTGCAGAGAATTAAATAACCGATTTGATCAACATTAAATCCGAAATATCTTTGATAAAAATATATATGTGCCTTATAAAAAGAGAATAATAAAATCTGTGTGTTATTCCGAAGACTAGATTTTCACACCTGGAAAATACACACTCCACCTATTCGTCGGCTACAAATCCGCATTCGACCCAACCGGCACAGAGGTGTTTAAAGCCATGTCTGCGTCCGGCAAACTTAATACAGCAATACAGGACAACCTTAACTGACACAAGGTCAGCAGTTAATGTAGGAAAGGACCTCTCTCAATAACGAACAAGGATTCAGCAAAGTTTGGCGTGTGACCTTTTTAAAATCCTGCTGGTCATACCACATGCAAATGAGATCAGAAATGGCATTCTGTACACCAAACAGCATATGTTATTTACCTAACCCGACGACATCGACATAATGGGTCAAACGTTGGTAGCGGTAGCCATCATTGATCGAATTGAGAAGGAGTCAGCCAAAGTGGGACTGGCTGTAAATGGCGAGAAGACCAAGCTGATGGAGCGTAAGATCCGCCAATTACCTCCAAGGAAATGCTAAAAAAAATTATTATGGAGTAATGAACCAAAATTAACGAAGAAGTCCAATCAGAAGTTCTTTAATGCAAAGGACGCCACAATCAGCGTTGCCAATTTAGCACTTTTAGTGCTAGATTTAGCACTTTTAAAACTAGTTTAGCACCAAAAAAAATTATCATATTTTCGTTATTTTTGGTAAAAACTTTAAATAAGTGAAAAAGCCCGCCCGACCGGAGTTACTTCATATGGTGGCTGTGGTATTGTTTGCTGGTAGGTTGT
The DNA here is from genome assembly GCF_032173495.1 of Musca vetustissima. Taxonomy (NCBI): domain Eukaryota; kingdom Metazoa; phylum Arthropoda; class Insecta; order Diptera; family Muscidae; genus Musca; species Musca vetustissima. The sequence continues at coordinate 164,576 of NW_026877967.1, read as the reverse complement.
TTAGTTGGGAAAATGAAAGCCCAATTTAAGCGGGATTGTGGTATGGAAGCTATGTAAAAACCATTAAACTAACTTGGAAAAATGTTTTTTATTCATCGGGAATCCAGAATGCCAAATTATAACCACTTCAGAGTACCGAAAATGGATCGCGCCATTTTTTAAATTACAGTCACTTCGATGAGAATATAATTCTAAAAAGTACGCAAATAGAACGGGAATTTGATATCGGTGATATGTACAAAAAAATTGTCGCATAAATATATTCTACCCTAAAAGAAAGCAGAGAATGCTACAAAACCTTAAAAATACTGAAAATAGGGCGGTACTTTTATATGAGGGCTATGTGTAAACCATGAACATGCTTTATAATTATTAGTATATATGCAAGACTACAAAACCTCCAATTTGTTAGTTACTTTGGGGAGGGGAAATTCGATTAAAAATGTGCCCGGCGTCCCCAAAATTCCGAATAATGTGGAGTACCGCTCGTTGGGGCTACCTCGAAATATGGTCCAATATTAATAATTCTTGGTAGGGTGATTTTCCGTCCAATGAGAATTGAAAATGAAAAATTGAAGCCACTTCGTTTGAAAAACGTGCCTCCAAAACAGGGTCCCAATGAGAAACTCAAATATCAAATTAGAACGAATTCGGTTATAAAACATATTATTGACAATTTTTTGTAAATTTTGACAATTTAATAGATTTTCTACCCAGGGATAACACAAAATACCTAATTAGGAAGAAATACTAGCCCACAGCTTCAAAATATCGAATATTGGGGCGAACCGTTATATGGGCTCCCCAAAAAGGACCGATATATTTTATTTCCAATACCAACAAGTAAGGAAAGTCGTAAAGTCGGACGGGGCCGATACCATTCACCACTTTGGGTATATTAAACAGATGCATCCTAACAGACGTGGTGTTTTTGAAGGACCATTAACATGAAATTGGATGAACTAAAATATGTGATCTTTATCTAAATGTGAACCGACCTAGATCAATTCAAAAACATATCTTAGTTTGTTACAATGAGACAAAATCATGTAAATCGATTTAAAGCAAACATCAATCGGACATCCGTTGGGTATGTCTGTACTTCTACAAAACGCAACTACTTCTTTCTATGCTAAATTTTGTACGTTGTGTTAAATTTCGTGTCAATCTGAACTTACTTAAAATCTGACGAAAATATATATGGAAGCTATATCCAAATATAAACCGATTTCAACGAAACTTGTCAACAGTTTAGGTTATACTACTTTCAGTAGGTTTTGTTTCTATCGGAAAAATTTTACATTTTTTCTGGTACACAATTTACCTAAAATCGGACGAAACTATATATGAGATCTATATCTGAATCTGAACCGATTTAAATTAAACTTCACATACATCAATCTGCACCTAATTCAGTACGTTATACTAAATTGTGTCCCAATTGGACAAATATTGGGAGTTTGGTGCATCATTCACATAAAATCGGACCAAACTATATATGGGAGCTATACCTAAATCTGAACCGATTTCAACACAACTTTGCATACATTAATCTGTACGTAATTCAGTACGTTGTGCAAAATTTTGTGTCAATCGGACAAACAATGGGTGTCTGGTGCACAATTTACATAAAATCGGACGTAAATATATATAGGACCTATATCTAAATCAGAACCGATTTCAAAAAAATTTACATACATCAATGTGTACCTAATTCAGTACGCTGTGCAAAATTTAGTTAAAATCGTCCGAAACTATATATGGGAGCTACATCTAAATATGAACCGATTTTCCAAAAATTAACACACACCATTCCATACTTAATTCCGTACGCCACCCCAAATTTCGTGCAAATCAAAAGATATTTAGAGAATTTGTTACACAATTAATATAACATCGGACGAAACTATATGTATATGGATGCTATATCCAAATCTGGACAGATTTTTTCCCAATAGGGTTCGTCCTAGGGCCAAATAAATAAGCTGTGCCAAATTTCATCCAAATCGGATTATAAATGCGACATGTACATTGTTTACAATTTAACATCAACAGACGGACGGACGGATATGCATAAATCGACTCAGAAAGTGAGTCAATGCATATTCTCAAAAGGAACCATGTGTCTATGTCGTTTCCTTTTGCCTGTTACAAATATATGTACCACAGTTTGGTGAAGGGTATAAAAATCCTACGAGTAGTGACAATCTATGTGCAAAATTTCAAAAATCTGTGTTCAATATTGCGACCTGGATCGTTATTTAATCAGATTGACGGACATGGCTAAATCGACTTGGAACTATGTTGTAAGAATAAATGGGGTCTCAAGTGAAATTGACCTTGTGTGCATAATGCACTTTCTAGCATTTTTTAAACAAAATCTCATTTTTTTATCAACAAAGTTTTGGCAACACTGCCCACAAGTGACTAAAAATTTGTATGTGATGTCACAAAATCAATTTCTTTTCAATCATTTGTCAGGTGTACGAATCCTTTTGCTGATGAAATAACTATAGAATGTGGATTATTTTCCTTAATAATCCTCAAATACATCCTTCAAAAAATCATTATTAAGAACATTGCATACTTCAGACTTAAACGGCAATATAGTTTTTGAGTTTGAAGTTTTATGTTGAATGTGAACGAATACTTATTTTGCCAAGTGCTCAATAAAGTGATATATACACTTAAAACACTTGGTAAAAAAACTAGTTGTTTTCTTTCTGCTCCGTTTTAGTGACGTTTTAATACAAATTAAATATTGCGTTTATTTCGTTTAAATAAACGGATATTATTTTTTTATTGTATTAATTTACTAAAATAAACGTGTATGAACTACAATGTGGACAACTGTAGTATGATTGATGTTATTTGTTTATAGGTATAAAAAATATGCAATTTGCTGACGCCGTGAATAGCCATCAATTCTAAATGAAATTGCAGTGTCTGCATTGTTCGGCGCAAAGACCGTTCTTTTATTTTTCTTCCTCCTTTTTGCACATATCAAGAGAGGAGAATGGATATGAACAACATCAACAACAAATCTTAACGTAAACATTCGGTGACATAAACCAGCCATACATTTTAAGTAAACACATACACACATCGTACACACTCACACACCATTTCACTACTCATTTAGCCGACACTCACATTTCTCTTCACTTTATGCACCTCATTCAATAATCCAATTGGGATAACTACTTTGATGAATGTTTGTAATATGGGTAGGGGGCCAACAGCATAATTAAGTGTACGGGGGTGACCACACAGTATCCGCACACACATTATGAATTCGATATAAATTTATATTAAATTTCATAATTGTCACTTTGCACAATTCTCTCACTTACTTTTTTCTTTTGCTTGTGTGTCTGTCTGCTCTCTTGCTAAACGAAACAACTTCCTATGTTCTTCTCATCGGGTTGCATTGATTATTTTCGCACATTTCATAAAATGTGGCAACCTAGTTGTTTGTTTGATTGGTCGGTCTGTTTCCGATGCTGTTTTTAGGGGTTGTTTACCTTTAACAGAACAATTTCCTCTTAGAATTTTTGTATTGTTGTTGTTGAGGGCTATTTTCTCATTGAATTTGTTTGGTTATATGACGAAAAGCCACACAAAAACTATTATTTTTCTTTTCCAAATTTTCTTTTAACTGACTCCACAATTATTTTTGCACATGTCGCGATGTTTTTCTCTTTTCACGTAATTCTAAATTTGGAATTTTTTTAAAACGCTTGTTTTTTCCTTATGAAGCACACAACATTCTAAGTACAACACTCCCGTTTTATAAAGACAGCACCCTGCAACTGATGCATTTTTTCATATTCCACATGCCGAGAAACGTTGCTCTTGCATGGTTTTATTTTATTCCGTTTTGTTTGTTTTTATTTATTTTGGATTTTTAGCAAAACAAATGGGAATATGTACAAGACAACGTAAAGAACACCAACGACAGACAGACATACACCACCACCTCGACGACCGTCCATCCACTTTGAATGGCTAAGCCTTTGCAACTGACATCAACTATCACCACGCCAGCCAGAGTTTGGCGACAATTGATAAAGGAACACATGAATAACCCCCAGTTGTCATATGGTGGAAAATTCTATTGGCCTCTCTCGCACGCTCACTCGCTCGCATATCATTTAAATTTTAATCCCCTAAGTGTAGTGGTGAGGAGGTCGAACACCAACTGCATTGTATAGTTCGCTCACATCGTTGATAGCCCCGCCGCCGCTATCGTACATAAGCAGCACGAGGAACAGATGTTCTTCCACATCAACTCTCTATTTGTGTTGTAGAACAGAGAAATTTTTTATTCTCTGGGTTCTGTTTGCTCAGAATCACCACAACCGGCATTTAGGGTTGTCAGCTGTTGTTTTATGTTTTAGCAACTTTTTCGTCTAATATGCATCGAATAAAAATGGCAAAAATTATTTCAATATTATTTGTTTTAAAGTTAAATTATAAATACGACCAATATAAAATAAACACAATGGGGTTTATTAAGGCGACCAGATTTTGAAAATGAAAATAGATGACAAAAAGATAAAAGTATATTTTAATAAAAAAATAAAAATAATAGTATGTGTATAAAACGTACATTTTGATTTATTTATTAATATATAAAATGAGTTAAGTCGTTAAATACGACCATGCCAAATTTTTTATTCTTAGCGAATAATCTGAGGATCTGTATATAAGGAACATTGCAATGTTTTCAAGGATATGTCGACAATGTTTTCCAAGGATATTTTGCAATCCATAGGCCACAAGATAAACTAAATTACATTCACCTTTGAAGGTCAATTTATATAAAATTAAAAAAAAATGAAATGGTAGATTTTTTATATTGGGGGACCAAGAAACATGGAACCCATAATATCAAATTACAGCCAATTCGGTTTCAACAACTCCAGTACTAAAATTTCAATATAAAACCAGTAAGGAAAGTAGTAATGTCGGACGGAGCCGACTATATGATATCCATCACCACTATGGGTATATTAAACAGATGCATCCTAACAGAAGGGCCATTAACATGCAATTGGATGAAGTAAAATATGTGACCTTTATCTAAATGTGAACCAACTTAAATCAATCTGTAAACAATTCGTTTGTTACAATGGGACAAAATTATATAAATCGATTTCAATCGGGAACCCGTTGAATATTTGGAGCCCAATTAACACGAATTCGGTCGGAAATATATATAGGCTATATCTGTACTTCTACATGCAATTAAGCCATTCTTTTCTGAAAAAAAAAACAATAAGAGTTTGGTGCAGCATGTACTTGAAATCGGATGTAAATAGATATGGAAGCAATATCCAAATATGAACCGATTTCAACGAAACTTGTCAACGAAACTTGGGTCCTTGGGTCCTACTCAAAATCGGACGAAACTATATGTGGGAGTTATATCTAAATCTACAGGGATTCCCACAAAACTTGACACACGTTTGACTATACTATCTTAAGTACTTTGTGCAAAATGTTGTGTCAATCGGTCCAACTTTGAGTCTTTGGTGCACCATTTATTTAAAATCTAACGAAAATATATATGGGAGCTGTATCTAAATCCAACCGATTTCAGCAAAACTTGACACAAGTTATGTTATACAAACTTTAGTAAGTTGTGCACAATTGTGTGGCAATTGGCCTAATTTTGGATCTTAAAATCGGACAATTTTCACGAAAATTAAAACACATCATTCTAGGCATAATTCAGTACGCTATGCCAAATTTCGTCCAAATCGAAAGATATATAGGGTCAACGATTTACATTAAATCGGTCGAACATATATATGTGAGCTATATAAATCTGAACCGATTTTCAAGATATTTTACACACATCATTCTAGACTCAATTCAGTACGCTATGCTGAATTTCGTGCAAATCGAAAGATATATAGGGTCTTTGGTACACCATTTACATTAAATCGGACGAAAATATATATGGGAGCTACAGTGGTGGTCACAGAATTAAAACATTTTCTGTGGTAAACATTTTTTGATCAGCCCTCGATTCTTTTGAAGTATTTTTGAACATTTTTTAATTCAGAACACTTCGGTATACTGCACTTAAGAGATTTAGTGCGAAAATAGAAAATTATTGCATGCAATTTTCCATAAATAACGGTTTTTATGAAAATACATCGATTTTGAAGTGGCCATATAATTAAAACATTGTGTGATTTTTTACTTGACTGCATTTTTTTGAAAATATTTTTAAAAAATCTCTTTAATTTAGTTCAATTATATAAACTAAGAACTGATAGAATCATTTACAGACAAAAATATCTGAAAAAAACTGTAAAACCTATCAAAACTGCCAACAATTTCTACAGTACACCTAACATTCAGAAAATGCCCTTATTATAGAAAATAAAGGTCCGAATGTACTAGAAATTGCTAGAATTAGTAAAAAACAATTAATAATTCTCAAAATGAATAAATATTTTAAATAAAAACTCAAAAAATGGGAATTAACCTAAAGGAACGATTCAATTTCAATAGCATTTACTAAAGAAGGCCGGAATATTTTTGCAGTATGTGAGAAAATATCGATTGATATTGGTATTTATTGTATTGAACATCAAAAATGCTGCTGTGTGCCAGAAACCTTTACGCGTCAACATAGGCCTTGATCTCTGTTCGTTCTGTTGTGACTGATATATTTTTGGATAAAATATATTCTGAACTACTCGAACAATCGATTTGATATAACAAATACCAATATTAATCGATATTTTCTCACATACTGCAAAAATATTCCGGCCTTCTTTAGTAAATGCTATTGAAATTGAATCGTTCCTTTAGGTTAATTCCCATGTTTTGAGTTTTTATTTAAAATATTTATTCATTTTGAGAATTATTAATTGTTTTTTACTAATTCTAGCAATTTCTAGTACATTCGGACCTTTATTTTCTATAATAAGGGTATTTGAATGTTAGGTGTACTGTAGAAATTTTTGGCAATTTTGATAGATTTTACAGATTTTTTCAGATATTTTTATCTGTAAATGATTCTATCAGTGCTTAGTTTACATAATTGAACTAAATTAAAGAGATTTTTTAAACCTATTTTCAAAAAAATGCAGTCAAGTAAAAAATCACACAATGTTTTAATTATATGTCCACTTCAAAATCGATGTATTTTCGTAAAAACCGTTATTTATGGAAAATTGCATGCAATAATTTTCTATTTTCGCACTAAATCTCTTAAGTGCAGTATATCGAAGTGTTCTGAATTAAAAAATTTTCAAAAATACTTCAGGGGCTGATAAAAAAATGTTTACTACAGTAAATGTTTTAATTCTGTGACCACCACTGTATATCTAAATCAGAATCAATTTCAATAGCGTTCGTCTTTGGGCCAAATAAAGGAGCTGTGCCAAATTTCATCCAATTCCAATAGTATAAAAATAGCAGAGAATTTCGTATTATATAGTGTTTATTTTTTATTTTTAGTATGAAATGCATTAATGTTAGTATAATTTATAAAGTATGCTAAATTCGTATTCGTACACCCGCTAAAAATGGAGAATTTACGAAGTATTCTGTCCAATAAACTGACAATCTAACTTTTATGAAAAAAAAACAAACTTATGTATACCAAATTAATTATTCAGCCGCTAGATAGCGGAGTTTTCATATTATATATGACAAAAATCGTATTCGTATAAATATAAAAAATTAAAGATATTACGCATTCTAATAAAAATAAGATTTTTTGTTTTATGGCCACACCTAGTCGCCGATGTGATTTCACACTGTTTGAGGTGTAACACGAATTCCAAATTCCCGTTCAAATCTTTCCGCCAGTTGTGCTCCACTTACAGTCACTTCTACGTCACACTATGTCGCGAGTTCATATTAACAGTGACCAAGAATAGAAGGAGTTGTCGTAGGTGGATGAAATATTGTACAAGAGCTTATTATTGGACTAAAGAGCAAGTGGATAAATCGGACCAAGATTTAGTATACCTTTAACTACTTTCTTTAATACATTACTGACATATCATTCATCAGATTTTTAGAATACACATCAGGAATGTATAAAATATTACAAGGTCGGATTTTAATATAAAATGCAGAAGAAAATCATATTTAATTTGGTTCTATCAAATGTTCGTTTTGCTCCTAATTATTTTGTGACATGGCTTGAAAGCATATTGTAAAACTCACACCAAACTGTTCTTTATAACTTTACACAAAGGTAACTGATTATAATTACCCTAAATATGTCCCAAATAATCCTTTGAATAAGTATATTCTTCAAACACTGGTAACATTTTTTCCATTGAATTGAAAATTTTATGTTCCGTTGTTCTTCTTTCCATTTGGCCCTTTATATTATTATTATTATTATTATTTATCACAAGATTCGATTTTCCATTCCTGCAATATTTTACAAAAATGTTGCTCATAAGATTTTAGGAGGGGTCCTCAAAGAAGGAGGGTTAATATTTTTCTCATTAGTTTATTAAATTCTTATGGGGGTGTCTTCTTCCTACTAAAAATTGCAATGTCTGTTTAGGGCTTGGTACAGAACCCATAGAACGGTATTATCCCATTTTCAGTTTTTTTTTTTAGATTTTAGCCGCATTTCCCAACCGATGGGGCTGTAATTTGGTATAAAAGGGTTTGGAAAGACTGACTTATATACACATTTGTGCGATGTAAATATAGTTCCAAGTTTTGATATAACCCCACCAAAAAGTTTCACTTCTTTTACGGTATTAATAAATTGTTAACCGAATTTTCTATATATAATTTGTTGAATAGAATGTCTGTAATTTGGTCTACCAATTTTTCGGAGCATGAACAACCTACTATCACATAACACCATCATATAGTCTCCAGATAAATACAACACAATTTTGTGAAATATTCGACATTTATCTTTGCTATGTTCTCTAACCTGCAAACGATGGGAAATTATAGTATCGACTTTTATATTTTTTCTGAACCGGTTTTACAACCATGAATTGGCATGAGAATTACAAATTACATACTCGAATTACAAGTGAAATGTTATGAATAGCAAATTGAGTTTTCGAATTACAAATGAAATTCTCGAATTGCAATTGAAATGTTTTGAATAACATTTGAAAAAGGTGTAGTGTTACATACATTAAAAATTTGTTGAGTTATTGTGGTTGTTGAAAATAATATTTGTTGTAGTTTTGCAGTTACCTTGTATAATTGTACCATGGATACAAATATAGAACTTTTAAAGACAATTATTATTTTCATTAACTCTACGCTTTAGCTTCTTCGTAAATTATGTGCGATTGAAAGGGGAAATAAAAGCAAGGAAATAAATTAAGTGACATTGTTAATTTTTTTTTCGCCTAAAAGTATGCTTTAAATGAAATCATTATAGTTTTAATTATTAAACAGATAATCCACAAAGTCTGTTGTGTTTTTTGATTTGCTGATACAAACTAATTATCATCGATTTAGGACACACTATCCAAATTTCACCATTCATAAATAGCATCAATGATAGTTGATTGTTTTATTTTATCTAAAGCCTTAGAAAACATTTGATGTGGACAAGCAAAACAGTATTTTATTTTAACTGATTTTGAAAATATTTTTTTTTTAATTTTGTAATTTATTTCAAAATAATGCATGCACACACAAATATCCACACATAATGGACAGAAGTAGGCCACCTTCTTATTTTTATATTAGCCACAATTGGGACAACATAAAGGGACAATCTTGAATTAGTGTAGGTTGGAATTAAGTAGAAAACAAAAATTACCTAGGTGTACGCAAGGATTTAGGAAAATTTGTACCATAATTGTACTAAACGACTGAAGCTAGAATGCTGAAATAGGTGTGCGATAAGGCCTACTATATGATACCCTTCACTAATTTGGTTATATTCTACAATGGGAAATTACAAAATTCTTTTAAAATTCCATAAAAAAAATTTGAAAATTTTTTTTGCGAGCACATTCAAGATTTTTGGTACATAGGTTAAAAAAATATGCTGATTCGGAATATGTACGCGTTCGCAAATTCGGATGCTGCGCACAAATGTTATAGCGGTTTTAAATCTTGTATTTCAAATATAAATTAAATGAATTACTATTTGTTGTAATTCGCGAATTTCTTCACAAATGGACAAACACATTTGTTTTCTTTGCATACTTGTCAAATCACATTGAAATACGGTTAAATTGTCCCGAAAAACAAATAGAAGCAAGAAGAGATCAGAAAATAAAATAAATTAATTTTTTAATTAAATCGAAATATTTTTTGGAATTTTCGAGTTTTTTTAGTATGGTTAAGGGAATACGGTTTTGCCTTAATCTTCTAAAATATGCGACGCTTTTTTCTTCAAATTCTTTTAGATGATTGTTAAATATCGGTATATTCATCTGATAACAGTTTCGACTGTAAAAATGACTAAATATATTGCAGTTACAATACATACAAATTACCAATATTTAAAAGCATGCAATTCGCGTATTAGTTGAAATCAGTTGATGCGCATGCGGTTTTCGTAAAACCGAATCAATGTCTTTCAATAATTATCAATTTTTCGATGTTTAATTTAGGGGTCAACGTGTGCCGCTCGATGCACATTACTATGCAAAAACCCTAAAATTGGCTAAAAATCACGCAACGGGCATACGCATATTTTTATGCGCATCCGATTTCAGTAATCTCCTATGAAAATACACAAAAGGACACCTATATTAAAAGGATCGGTTAAGAACCGCGGATGTGCCTCCACAATCGATTTTGGATAAAATACGCATATTATTCGCGTATCGATATCTTTTTGACCTATTTTCAAACAGATTCGCGAATATGATAACACAAGAATGAATGTATGTGAAATCAATTCGAAGAAAAACGCGATTATATACGGGAATTTGTCAAAATAAGTTTTTGCAGTTTTTCCCACATTCAAGGTACCTATATCCACCGTTTTATTGGGCGGAATTGAACATGGATGGGCTCATTAGATCCGGCACGTAAAAAAACTAAAATCACGCAGGGTTCCACGTATGGGTTCCACAATATGTTTTTTATAAAAATTTACGCACCAAATTTTCGTCTTTGGAACCCAATTGCAAAGAAGCTACGGTGAGCACATTCATGAGATATACACCAAACGAAGCAAAATCACGAGTTCTACAATCCTATAATTAGTTTAGTCCATTATCTGGATGCGCATCCTAATTATAAGAAAAATTAAAAAACACCGAAAATCCGGCTTCAAAACGTCAGCATCCTTTTTGGGTGGATGCAGTGATTATATCGAAAAATCATACAATAGAATGATATTGTCCATGGGGTATTCTGTAACTTAGTCACTGAGCACATGTGCGTGCGTTGTGTAGTTTAGTCACAAATCAGGAACGAACACAAAAAACCTCGTTGGCTTCAACACATTTTCACCCATTTTTTTACATTACCACCATCACAGCTTCCACGCAACTTATTATTTATCTATATATATAAAAGAGCTTAGTGTTAAGTGATTGAGTGACTGACAGATCATCGCCCAGACGAAACGGCTAAAGCTAGAAGCTTGAAATTTTGCTAGAATTCTGAAATTTGGAATGTGGGTCACTGATGTAAAGTTAGGAAGATGTACAAAAGCGTTTTTGGAAATTCGTACTAGAACGGTACGAAAAGTACTAAATGTGATACCATTTGTATTTGACGAACCGGTAGAGCTAGAACTCTGAAATTTGGATTGGTGGTCGCTGAGTGTAGGATATATGTATCAACGGGTTTTTGGAAATTCGAACTATAAATATCCGAAAAGTACTAAAATGTACTTAATTTTGTACAATTTCGTACCATGTGAATTGATAGAGCTAAAAACTTGAAATTTGGAATGCGAATTAGGGATGAGATGTAGAGTCCATTTAAGGAGATGGTTTTGGAAGCTATGTGGTACAAATTTAATTTGGAGATAAAAATCGAGCTGGAATCCTGAAATTTGAAATTAACATTACCGTCGGAGTGTAGGATTGGGAATGTACGTAATTTTAGAATTTTTTTACCCAGTTTCAGTAATTTTTATTCATGGGTACTAAATTGTACTAAATTTGGTACAATTTGAATTTTATGCAAACCAATAGAGCTAGAATCATGAAATTTGGAGTCTGGATCACTGTTGGGGTGTAAGATCGAGATATGTAGGAAGTTTTAAAAATTTTTGCTAATGTGTACTAAATTTGGTACAATTTGAATTGTGGGTGAACCGATAGAGTTGGAATCCCAAATCTTGGATTTAGGATCACTCTGGGGGTGAAAGTTTGGGTTCAGTGGGACGTTTTGGAAATTCGTACTACTGTGTACTAAATTTGGTACAATTTGAATTGTGAGTGAACCGAAAGAGTTGTAATCCTGAAACTTGGATTTAGCATCTATATTTGGGGTAAGTAAGAAGTTTTCGAAATTCGTACTACTGTGTACTTAATATCGCACAATTTGAACTGTAGGTGAACCGATAGAGTTGGAATCCTGAAACTTGGATTTAGGATCACTGTGGGGGTGTAGGATTGGGGTATGTAGGAAGTTTTGGAAATTGGTTCCACTATGTACTAAATTTGGTACAATTTGAATTGTGGGTGAACCGATAGAGCTGGAATCCTAAAACTTGGAGTTAGGATCACTGTAGAGGTGTAGGTTTGGGTTCTGTAGGATGTTTTGGAAATTGGTACTACTGTGTACTAAATGTGGTGCAATATGAATTGTGGGCGAACCGATAGTATTGGAATTCTGATACTTGGATTTAGGATCACTGTGGGGTTGTAGATTTGGGGTAAGTAGGAGGTTTTGGAAATTCGTACTACTGTGTACTAAATTTGGTACAATTTGAATTGTGAGTGAACCGATAGAGTTGTAATCCTGAAGTTTTGGAAATTCGTACTACAGTGTACTAAATTTGGTACAAATTGGATTGTGGATGAACAGATAGAGTTGGAGTCCTGAAACTTGGATTTAGGATCACTGTGGGGGTGTAGGATTGGGGTATGTAGGAAGTTTTGGAAATTGGTACTACTATGTACTAAATGTTATACAATTTGAATTGTGAGCGAACCGATAGTATTGGAATCCTGATACTTGGATTTAGGATCACTGTGGGGTTGTAGGTTTGGTGTAAGTTGGAGGTTTTGGAAATTCGTACTACTGTGTACTAAATTTGGTACAATTTGAATTGTGAGTGAACCGATAGAGTTGTAATCCTGAAACTTGGATTTAGGGTCACTGTGGGGTTGTAGGGTTAGGGTATGTAGGAGGTTTTGGAAATTCATACTACTGTGTACTAAATTTGGTACAATTTGAATTGTGAGTGAACCGATAGCGTTGGGATTCTGAAACTTGGAATTAGGATCACTGTGGAGTGTAGGTTTGGGTTAAGTATGAAGTTTTGGAAATTCGTACTACAGTGTACTAAATTTGGTACAAATTGAATTGTGGATGAACCGATAGAGTTGGAATTCTTAAACTTGGATTTAGGATAACTGGGGGTGTGGGTTTAGTAAGAAGTATTGGAAATTCGTACTACTGTGTACTAAATTTGAATTGTGGATGAACCGATAGAGTTGGAATTCTGAAACTTGGATTTAGGATAACTGGGGGTGTGGGTTTAGTAAGAAGTATTGGAAATTCGTACTACTGTGTACTAAATTTGGTACATTTAAATTTGAATTTGGAATCATTATGAGGGTGTAGGATCGGGGTATGCAGGAAGTTTTGTTGGAAGTAGAAGGGTACGAAAAGTACTAAAATGTAACAAATATGGTACCCGTTTTATTAGCGAACGGGATGAGCTAGAATTCTGAAATTTGGAATGTTGGTCACTGATGGAAAGTTAGAAAGATGTGCAAAAGGGTTTTTGGAAATTCGACCTATAAGTGTACTAAAGGTACTAAACTTTACTGAATTTAGTTCCTATTGTATATATATTGAACATATATAGCTGGAATCTTGACATTTTAAATGGAATACAGGTTGGGAAGTTGTGTTGATGTACGGAAATGGTTTAAGACATTCGTACTTATGTGTATAAAAAGTGTAAAATGGTACTAAATTCCGTACTATTTACCTTCAGTTGAGTGTGTAGAGATGGAATCTTGATAATCGGAATTTGCTTTAAAAAATCGTACTTATTTGTACGAAAAGTACTAAATGGTACTAAATTTGGTCGAAGTTAGATTTAGGTGAACAGATAGAGCTGAAGTCTTCAATTGGGAATTAAAATGACTGTTGGAGTGTAGGACTGAGGTAGATTATGAAATTCGTAGTTATTTTTACGAAAGGTACTATATGGTACTAAATTTAGTACAATTTGGATGTTGCTTGAAAGTATAAAACTGAAAACCTAAAATTTGGAATTAAGATTTCTGTTGAAGAAAAACATCTTTGGAAACTCGTATTTGTGTGTACGAAAAGTACTAAATGGCACTAGATGGATTTGGGTGAACGGAGAGAGCTGGAAACCCATAATTTGGACTAATGGTTGATGTTTGAATATAGAATTGAGATATGGAAGCATATTACCTATGTGTACTAAATAGTACTATATTTGGTACAACTTGATTACGTGTGAACGGATAGAGCTGGACTCCCGAATTTTTTAATTAAAATTACTGTTGGAGTGTAGGATTGACATAGTTTAGGAAATTTTTAATTATAGAAACAAAAAGTACTAAATGGTACCGAAAAGCTTACAAATGTGTGAACGGATAGGGCTGTATTCTGAAATTTTGAATTAATATTACAGTTTGAGTACAGAATTGGTAATTGGTGCAGAATGTCGGTAATTTTTTAAAATTCGTCATTATGTGTACTAAATGGTAAAAAAAATTTGGTACAATTTTGATTCGAGTTAACGGATAGAGATAGTAAACATAAATTTGGAATTAAAATTACAAGATTAAGGAAGTATTGGAATTTCGTACTTATGGATACGAGAAGACCTAATTGGTACTAAATATGATACAATTCGTTTTGTGTGGGCGGGAATCCTAATATTTGGACTTAAAAATAAGGTTGGAGTGTAGGATGAGGTAGTTTTAAAAATATGTAATTATCTGTACTAAACGGTGCTAAGTTTAGTACAATTTAGATTTGAGTGAAAGGATAGAGATGGATGGATTTGAAAATAAAATTACTTTTATAGCAAAGGATTGAGACAGTGTTGGAAATTCGAACTCATACTTACGTCTACGAAAAGTAATAAATGGTACAATTTGGATGTTGGTGAACGAATAGAGCTGGAATTTTTAAATGTGGACCTAAGGTTGTTATTGGAGAGCATAACTGAGGTATTTTGGATATTTATACTTTGGGTACGACAACCAAAAAATTTGCTACAATTTGGACATTGGTGAACGGGTAGAACTCGAATCTTGAAAGTTGCAACTTAGGTTACTCTGGGATTGTAGGAAAAGTACAGAATGGTAACAAATATGGTACAGTTTAGTGAACAGATAGAGCTGAAATTCTTACATTTGGACTTACGATTGAAAGCAGATTTGGAATATTGAGATTGGTTTGGTATATGGGTACGAAAAGTGCGGAATGGTTTCTCACAGAGCTGAAATCCTTAAATTTTGACTATTTGAAAGAAATTTGTACTTATGAGTACGAAAATCACTAAATTTGGAACAGTTTGGACTTTGGTGGAAGTAAGATTACTTTTAGAGTGTAGGATTGATGTAGTTTTAGGAATTCTTACCTATGAGTATGAGAATTACTAAATGGCACTAAATTTGAAACAATTTGGATTTGGTTGAATCTTGAGATTTGGAACTTAGATTACTGTTGAAGTGTAGTATTGAGCTATGGAGACAACTTTGGAAACTCGAATTTATGTGTACCAATAGTAAATAGAATAGAAAATTCACTAAATTTGGAATAATTTGAATTTGGGTAACGGAGAGAGCTGGAAACCTAAAATTTAGAATGTTGGTCATTGACAGAGAGTTAGAAAGAACGACCAAAGGGTTTTTGGTACTAAATTTAGTGGAGGTGACGGTATAGAGGTAGTCTTGAAAATGTATACTTATGTGTTCGAAAAGTTCTAAATGGAATTATATGTGGAACCTGTACGTTTTTGCTAAAGTGTGGATTTCGGAAAATAGTACTTATGTGTATGAAGAGTACTTAATGGTAATAAACTTGATATTAAATGTAGGAATAGAGATGGAATTCAGAACTATAGTACAATTAATTATACGGTATTCACGATTTCCATATGAAATATTTTTTTATTCTCTTTCCGCATACGAAGTAGCGGGTACTTTGCTAGTTACCAATATTTTAATATTTTGACAAGAACACTTCATTTTATAGAAATTAATTTAAATTATATGCAATATGTTCATATTTCGCGATTTATAACCTTGCAAACCTCAGCTTCAAGGAATTTAAAAGATTTTTGTAATTTCCGTCCTAACAGACGTGGCCTCTTCGAAGGAAAATTGACATGAAATTGAACAAACTTACATATGTAATCTTTATCTATATGTAAACCAACTAACATCAATCCCAACACATGCCATTCTGCAACCTATACTAAATTTTGTTAATATGAATAGGTCGAAATTATATATGGAAGCCAAAATTCGTACAAATCTAAAGCTTTTTAGGGACTTTGATGTACCATTTACCTAAAATCGGGCGAAACTATATATAGGACCTATACCTAACTCCGAACCGATTTTCACGAAACTTAGCATACTTCATTCTATGCTTAATTCAGTACACTATGCCAAAAATAGTGCAAATCGAATGATTTTCAGGGACTTTGGTGACCATTTACATAAAATCGGGCGAAACTATATATGGAAGCTATATCTAAATCTGAATCGATTTTCACGAAACTTACGGACGGACGGACATGCACATATCGACTCAGAAAGTGATTCTATGCATATTCTCAAAAGGAACTATGGGTCTATCTCGATTCCTTTTGCCACACCACAGTGTGGTGAAGGGTATAAATAGTTATCTAATTTGTTCCGCGTTTTGGGTTTGGTTCGAGATAAAAAAAACTAGAACGTAAAGTTCGATAATGAACTACATATGAACTATAATCCGCATTTAGGCCTAGTCCCTCTATGGGAGGTACCAAATGGAGTGGACCGATATTCCCCATCTTCCAACTTGAACTAAGTTTGGAAGAAATAATAAGATGGGCAAAGTTTGAATGAAATCAAAATTTTCTGAAACAAATTAGGTCCAAAGAAACATGGGGTCTGGAACCAATATTTCGATGAGGCTCATTTTCACCATGTTAAAGTGTATACACCCTCATTAGCCATAAGTCTGAGGTTATAATTATCCATTAAAAATTTCTGAAATTTGTATTATGGTTTGAATAATCTGTTTGTAGAAAAGTCGGTACGAGTCCACTTTTTTGTATTTTCCCTATATTTTCATTTCAAGTACCTGTCAGTATATCTATGGTCGAGGATATCCAAAGTACGGCCCGGCCGAACTTAATGTTCTTTTTTTTGAAATTTGTTCTATATTAGTATGAGGACTAATATGTACTATAATGACTACTTCCAACGCCTAGACGAAAAGGCTGAAGCTAGATTCTTGTTCTGAAATGTATAATGTCAATTATTATTGATATTGGGTGAACGACTAAACTTAGAATCTTAAATAATGTTTGTTTGTAGAGATGAAGTAATGAGGCGGTTTAGGAAACCGATTCTAAAGTGGTACGAAAATTACTAAATGTAACTAAATTTAATACAATATGTAGTGGATGAATGCATAGAAATAGATTCTTGAAATTAAATATGTAGAATGTTGTTGCAATTCAGGGTTGTGGTATTGTGGCGGTTTTCGATAATTAGTATGATAATTGTACGAAATGTTTAAAATTCGTGCTATATAGTTTGTATTGAGTGATCGAACGGAGATAGAATATTTACAATTGGTATGAGAATTGCTGTGCAGGGTTGAGGTTAGGAGTTGGATTTTTAAATTAGTCTTGTAAGTGCAAGAATAATTTTAAAAGGTACTAAAAAATACATTTAGTCGTTAATGAATCAATGTATCGTGCAAATTTAACTCTTGAGGGAACATCGCTTATTAGGAAATAGTACTCATTTGTGCACAAAGTTCTAAATTGTACTAAATTTAGTACAATAATGTACTAAAATAATACAAAAAATGTATTTCTGCATTGAACATTTTCATATCGAACCAACTGAAAATTGGCACTAGGCCATTGTTGTTGTGCATACTAAAGTGGGCTAAGAACATAAGGGCATAGATATAGAATTTTGAAATTAAGTATGTAAAACGATAGGAGGAGGATTTTCTTATTAGAATCGTAATTGTACAAAAAGTGTATCAAATAAAATTTTTACTTTATGAAATTTGAGCCTTTCTATAAATTGTACTAATATTAGAAAAATATGATTAGAATTGGGATTAGAAATTATACTTAAGTTATGAGAAAAGTGCAAAATGGCATTAATTTAGTACATTGCAAGTATAGAACTGACATTCGGTATCCCTATGTGTGTGCTGGATTACGATTATGAGTTGGTTTTAAAATTCGTACTTTAAACGTTAAAAAGTACTAAGTAATATGTACATCTGTACATCATAGTACATTTGTCAATCTTTCAATGAAGCTGAAAATGGTATTTCTGGACCCAACGCCTGTAGTTCCTCCCCCATAAAGGGTCGAAATTTTTGAACAGGTGTAAATATAGTACGAAGCTTATTGAGAATCCGATTTGATCCCAACTTCACACAAAATATTATTTTTACCAAATCTGGATTATATCCGAAGATGCAGTCTGTGGGTTCACTTCTTGTGGTAACTTTCCAAAATTTTAAACAAAAACTTTAAGTATAGACCCATTTAAAACTTTAAATATAGTCCATTCCGGAAATGTGGTCTATGAGGATATTTTAATGTTATAGCCCCAATAGACGCCTTGGCATATTCTATATCACAATTTTGCGGCCGTTCGTCGAAAATTGCATGTAATAATTTAATGAAAAAAATAATAGTGACTTTTACTAATAAATAAAATTAGCAGTAATTTAATAAATTTTGTCCCCGTTTTATAGCCCCATGTAACGGTACGTTTTTCAACCAAATTGACTGTAATTTAGTTTTTTTTATATTGTCCTAAGTTTCGGGGTAGGCCCCATTATTTGATATTTCGGGCACATTTTTCTATAAAAATTTATATATTTCAAATTAAATTAAGGTATGCCATAGTTTGATGCACTTAATAAATAAACCAGCTATTTCGTGATATTTCGATCCTAAATGCTGCTAAGATATGAAGAATTTATTTTTTTTTCTATATTTGATCCGCCATTTGGCGTTCATTTTATTTTATTTTTTATACCCTTCACCACACTGTGGTACAGGGTATTATGTCTTTGTGCATATGTTTGTAACAGGCAAAAGGAAACGAGATAGACACATGGTTCCTTTTGAGAATATGCATAGAATCACTTTCTGAGTCGATTTACGCATGTCCGTCTGTCCGTCCGTCCGTCCATGTATTGTTGTGAACAAAGTACAGGTCGCATTTATAATCCGATTTGAATGAAACTTGGCATATGTCACTTATTTGGCCCAAGGACGAACCCTATTGAAATTGGGAAAAATCGGTTCAGATTTAGATATAGCTCCCATATATATATATTCGTCCGATTTAATGTAAATGGTCCACCAAAGTCCCTATATATTTTTCTATTTGCACGAAATTTAGCGTATCGTATTCCATTAACTCTAGAATGATGTGTGTTAAGTTTCGGGAAAATCGGTTCAGATTTAGATATAGCTCCCATATATATCTTCGTCCGATTTAAGGTAAATTGTGTACCAAAGTCCCTATATATCTTTCGATTTGCACGAAATTTGGCACAGTGTACTAAATTAGGTCTAGAATGATGTGTGTTAAGTTTCCTGAAAATCGGTCCAGATTTAGACATAGATCCCATATATATATATATATATATATATATTTATATCTATAATGTAAATGATGTACCCAAGTCTCTATATATATTTCGATTTGCACGAAATTTGGTACAGCGTACTGAATTAGGTCTAGAATGAAAATCGGTCCAGAGTTAGATATAGATCCCATATATATTTTTGTCCTATTTAATGTAAATGGTGCACCAAAATCCCTATATATCTTTCGATTTGCATGAAATTTAGCACGGCGTAATGAATAAGGTCTAGAATGATGTGTGTTAAGTTTTGTGAAAATTGGTTCAGATTTAGATATAGTTCCCACATATATTTTCGTCCGATTTAATGTAAATAGTGTACCAAAGTCCCTTAATATCTTTCGGTTTGCACGAAATTTAGCACAGCGTAATGAATTAGGTCTAGAATGATGTGTGTTTAGTTTCGTAAAAATCGGTTCAGATTTAGATATAGCTTCTATATCTGACCAAATGAAAAATTTAGTATCGTTTGCAGAATGACATGTTTATGGATCCAATTTCATTTTACTGGTTCTTTAAAAATGCGACGTCTGTTAGGATTCATCTGTTGAATATACCTAAAGTGGTGAAGGGTATCATATAGTCGGCCCCGTCCGACTTTACAACTTTCCTTACTGGTCTAAATTTGTAACAGTGACCATATAGCTCTACAAAACGTTTTCAACAAAACTTGGATTAATTGAGTATTTAAAAAAATCGACTGACAACTCGATTTCCGCTTTTAATTTTTACCTTTTATCGTAATCAGCGTTCCTGAAAACCATGTATATATTATTTATGAGATTTCTGGTCCATAGGGCACTGCAAATTGTATGTAATGTAATTTATACGATTTATACTACCGAAAGATTAATTTGTTTGCATACATCCCCTGCAGGAAGAATATAAACAACTTAAAATCGCATCGAAATAAGAAAAAAATAAATTGTATTGTGTTTCAACACTGAAACAGTTTTCGAATCTCGCTTGTAGCTCTTCTTTCTATTCTTATTCCGAATCATCCGCAGAACTAAATTTAAACAAAACTATTTTCGTTGCTATCTCTTCGTTGTGGCTTTCAGTTTCATCGATGACTTGTACGAACTGTTTGACGATGACACATTCTGATATCAAAACCCCACAAGAAGCTGTTGCTCATGACCCCTACAGTGTCTGTCTGTTTCGCTAGGAACTTTTACTTATTTAATTCAATTCGCACATTCACACCATATTACACATTACAAAATAACGATCGAGCTTGTTTAGTATATTTACGCACTATTATTTATTTAAGCGGTCGCTCATTATTTCATTGTTGTGGAATTTCCATGTTGAGTATTAAAAAAAAGATAGGTACGTATGTGTATTTCTTTGTTGTTAATTGTACCAACAAACGTAGTAAGTTTTTAAAAGTAAATTAAGAATTGAAAACGGTGGATCATTTTAAAACTTTAAACAATTTGCAAATCTCATTAGAAGCTAATTGATAATCGAAATCGGTGCCAACTTTGTACAACGTAATAGTTTTACTAAATTTTTATATATTACTATATTATTATATATTTACTATACTGTACATAATTATTACAATACTATACAATGTATATATCAGCAACGTACACAGGATTTCATTTCGGGGGGAGGGGCCCGGTAGTACAAAATGAAAAAATTCGCTGTTGCAAACAAAAATTTACTGTGAAAAAAATTCATTTCGGGGGGAGCCCGGGCTTCCCCCCCCCCCACCTGCGTACGTCCCTGGTATATATATATATATATATATATATACTGTATTATGTTTTAGAACTCTTAGATGCCTTTAGTACGAATTTCCGAAACATATGTACATTAAAACTGTATAAATGAATAACTGTAGTTGAAATGAAAGAAAATTTAATAAAATATGAAGTTCTTATTTGCAATAATAAATTTTTAAACATAGAAAAATTACATTTAAAATAAATTCCTTTTGGTAGAAAAAAAGGTAGATCACCACATATCCAATCGCCTTCATTTTTGTTCAGAGCTTCTAGGCTCTTTGATGACTCAAACTCTGGCATTAGATAATCCCCTTTGAAATCGCAACTACACAGATCAATGGTGCTCCCCCCTTTCAGCAGGCCTTTATGATCTCTTAGTATCAGCCGACCTGAAACTCTATATTACTTTATTTGAAGCTCTATATATAATTATTTTCGGAATAATGTTGTTTCTAGTTATTTAGACAGAAATTTCGTGATGATTGGTTCATAGATTCGAACTGTACTTTACAACTTATAATGAACAGAATGGAGGATACACATTGTTAAATCGATTCAGCTAGTCAAGATATGACCCACTAAAGGTGGGTATTGTACGGAATATTAGTATAGGACGCAATGATCGGCCGAATTTTAATAGAAATATTTATCAATGAGAACTCAAAATAGAGCCACACTGTAAATTATTTTTGTTGAAAATTGTCAACAGCTTTGTTGTTGTTTTTGCTGCGATTTTCAACAAGATTCATCAAAAATAAACACACTTATGCGTAATTGTAAAAATATGTTGTGAAAAAATCATATTTCATTTAAATTAAGGCATATAAAATAATAGGCATATAATAAAAATATATGGTTTATTATAACAGAGCAAATCGAGATGTACAGGAGTCAGAATGAAGTCCGGAAATTTTACCAGCGAGTAAAACACCAAACCGAAGGTGTTGGTGCAGGCACATCCTCGTGTAGAGATGAAGAAGGAAACCTGGTGACAGATACAGACAGCGTGTTGAGGATCTGGAAGAAGCGTTTTGAAAAGCTTCTGGCATTAAATAGTAGCGGTGAAGAAGATACCCCAGAACCAATAAGAGATGATGGAGTAGAATGTATACCACCTAGCCAAAATGAGGTCATAAAAGCAATAAATCGGCTGTTCAGGAGCATGCACCAGCTGATTAGTACAATTTGGCCAGAGGAATGCATGCCCAATGACACATACCACCTATTCGTCGACCATAAAGCCCTATCCGTTCAGAGGTGTTTAATACGGCTATGCAGCATAACTTTAAGTGGCACAAGGTCAGCAGTTAAAGTCGAAAAGGGTCTATCGGAGCCCTTTAATACGGAACGAAGACTCAGACAAGGTGACAGTTTGTCGTGCGATCTTTTTAACATCCTGCTGGAAAAGGTCATACGAGACGCAAAGGTGAACAGAAATGGCACTCTGTACACCAAACAACACATGTTACTCGCCTACGCCGATGACATCGATATAATGGGTCGAACATTGAGAGCGGTAACAGCCACCTTTGAACAAACTGAGAAGGAGTCTGCCAAAGTGGGCCTGGCAGTAAACGGCGAGAAGACCAAGCTGATGGAATCAATGCGCAAGACGACCATTAGACTCGGATTAACTGTAAAACTTAAGATCTACAGAATATACGCATCGAATGAACCACGAGTTTTATATTTTATACGCTGAAATCGACATAGTCAGTCGTATTGAGCTGCAGCGTCTACGGTGGCTAGGCCATGTTGTTCGAATGAATGGCCCCTGTCAAAAAGCATATAAAAGCGAGCCTACTGATGGTTTCCGTACAAGGGGAAGGCCTGCCCAAAATGAATTTTAGACTTTTACCGACTAAAGCAAAATCGACTAAAAATTTGATTTGTATAAGAATTGTTGTCAACAGATGAAATAAAGTTCTGAAATGTGTAAATTTTAGGCAATTTCGGCTGTGAATTAGATGGAAAGACCAAGTAGAAAACAACATCTTGGAACATGGTCTTTCAAGCTGTAGAGATGCGACCAAGAACGAGGCGCTTGGAAATCTTTTTTAAGTTCGGCTTTTGGAACAACCGTTCTGTAACAAGCCAGCTAAGTAAGTATAATAAAGCCAAAATTAAAAAAAATACACATTCTAGAGTTTTATTTAATCTGTTGACAAAAATTCATATAAAAATTAAAATTCTTAGTCGATTTGACAAAATCGAAAGATCGAAAAGTCGAATTTTTAGTCAAAAGCAAAAATCAAAAAATCTAAAAATAGACTTCTTTGTCAGAGGCAAAAATCGAAAAGTAGAGGGATATTCTTCACTTGAAATTGTCCGTATATAGCATTTCCAGATTAAATGAAACCTTTTACAAATTAAATGAAACCTTTTCCAAATTAAATGAAACCTTTTCCAAATTAAATGAAACCTTTTCCAAATTAAATGAAACCTTTTCCAAATTAAATGAAACCTTTTCCAAATTAAATGAAACCTTTTCCAATTGAAATGAAACCTTTTACAAATAGAATGAAACCTTTTCCAATTGGAATGAAACATTTTACAAATAGAATGAAACTTTTTCCAAATTAAATGAAACCTTTATTCTTATCCAAGGAAATATAATATTTGCAGTAATTTTAAACCAATATTTGAAAATTAAATCAAAGAATATTAACAAATATAGTTGTATGGATATGTAATTAACATAAATATTCTTTAATTCGTTATAATTTTTTTTTATATCTTTACTAAATAAAACTAAAAAAATAGTAATACAAACTGGGGTATATCTTGACATTTTAATAAATAAATATTTTAGAACAATTATTGAATACCCGGTCCTAAATGCGAAATACATATTTGATTTAAAAAATTGTTGATGATAAGGTAACTGCTTATCTTAATGAAGAGGTTCCCGACTTGCAGCTTGTGGAATTTTCAAAACCATGTCCATAACGTAGTTAGAACAATCTTGCCGAATAAGCTTTTGAATACTTCGCTCGATTACATCAACAATGTTATGTTCCATTGAAGCGTCACACAGCTCAGCTCTTGCACATAATTTTATTTTTGAAAAAGAATTTTCAATTGGATTTAGCATTGGAGAATAAGGCGGTAAGAATTTAAGGTTGCATATTTTGGATTCGATAAATTTTTTTATGTCATGTCGCTTGTGTATTTGAGCGTTATCGATTATCAAGAACGAATTTTCCAACTCTGGATTGATTTCCTCCAAAAGACTTTTCTGGTCGCTCTAGAGGCCGTAATTATGGCCCGAACGTCGCGAAATTTTACACGGAGAAAGGGTTCGAGCTAAAGAATAAGCATGCCTGTTTTGATAAAGATAGGTCAATATTTAGCGGGTCAAATGGACCCTGACTTTTGTGTGAAAAATTACAAAATTTGTATTCTATGGGGTTTATATTTAATCCTGAATGACATAGACCCGAGAAGTGGATAGTATATTCAAGAGGAGTGGTTGACCTTTAAATTGATACCAGTTATATTGTTGTATGTACTCGGATTCGGGAGTTACATTTAAATATTTACAGGTGCTTACGTACTCAGATATTATTTAGTAACACATTACCACACTGGAGGCGGAAATACAGCGCGGATCGCTTTGAAAATTTCCATGAGGATCCAGGAATGGTCAAGGATAACCTATAATTTTCGGTGATGATCAGATAATAATATTGGGTTGAGGTGGACCGAAAACTTATTTTTTTTGTGTTTTTTTGTGTCCTAGTCCATAGTCCACAATTGAAAGTCGAACATCATAACACAATCCACCGTGAAGAGAAGAGATTTACTGAATATTAGTAATATTTGTTGAACTGTAGTTGATCAAGGGGGTGTAAATATAGCGAAATATTTTCCATGCTCAGAATATATAACCACAGAAAGTTAGATTTTCGTGGAAGTTGTGTAGGGCATCATATGGTCGGTCCCGTCCGACTATACTGCTCCGCTCACTGGTTTTTTAGTTTTATTTAGTAAAGATATAAAAAAAATTACAACGAATTAGAGAATATATGTTAATTACATAGCCATACAACTATTTTTGTTAATATTCTTTGATTTAATTTTCAAATATTGGTTTAAAATTACTGCAAATATTATATTTCCTTGGATAAGAATAAAGGTTTCATTTAATTTGGAAAAAGTTTCATTCTATATGTAAAAGGTTTCATTCCTATTGGAAAAGGTTTCATTCTATTTGTAAAAGGTTTCATTCCAATTGGAAAAGGTTTCATTCTATTTCTAAAAGGTTTCATTCCAATTGGAAAAGGTTTCATTTAATTTGAAAAAGGTTTCATTTAATTTGGAAAAGGTTTCATTTAATTTGTAAGAGGTTTCATTTAATCTGGAAATGCTATATATCATACAAAGTATGTAATTCTAGCTCCCATTTAGGCCTAGCCCGCAAATATGTTGGCTATGCCTAAATGGGGGCATTTAGGCCCCCATTGAGATACAAAACTAAAATATTAAGTTCGAAATTGAGCTATATCGGTCTTTATTAGGCATATGCCCTCATATAATGATCACCCCAAATATTCGCTAATTCCTACACGGTATAGATAATTCCTATCAATATTGGTTTAGATATAACTTTATAAAACTTTGCTCGTCTATTTTTTGGAATGTTCCGTATATTTTCATTTCATGTAAATTTCAGTACACCTGTGGTGGAGTGTTTCTAAAGTTCGGAACTTAGCGCTTCTTTCACTTGTTTTAAAATAGTTTGCAAATGAGCAAGTGTACACAGCTAAATATACTCTTTTTAGTTTAACTACCAGAATAAATATAAGAAAAAAATATTTGCAAAAAATAACAACTCAATGTCTGTTGAGTATTTTAACTCTCAAAGCATTCGTAAATCCCAACTCTGGTACCCCCCAAAAGAAAGAGATTGCTGTTCACTCTCTATGCTCTTGAGTGGATTTGTTTGTTGTTGTTTTTTATGGATACCAAGCACATGGAAGCAAAAATCAGCCGACACATAACGACCGTCGTCTGTGCCTCTGTCTCTCTGTTTTATGTTTCCTCCTGCCCGCCCTCCTCCTCTTCCAGTTGTAATCCAAACAAACCAACAACTGAACCAAACCGAACTAAATACAAAACACCCAGTGACCAGAGATCTCAGTACAAGAGCAACCCCCATTTCTAGTCGAACGCTTAACGTCAGCGGTTTCTGGTCGGTACGTTGTCATTTTCCTGATTACTGATTTTTATTTCGTTTGGTTTTCTGTTATTGTTTTCAATTTTTGTTAATATTCAATACACGACGATTTAGTGATGGTCCAGGTTTAATGGTTTTAAACTGAAAATAAAAAAAGAAAATTAAAACACAGAACAATTCAAATTCATTACAAAGTGAAAAGGCAAACAAAAAATCGAACATGTCAAAGAAAGAAAAGAACAACATAAAGTGGAGTTTCTTCTGGCCGTAGTGACTAAGCCCAATGTGAAGTGTCAATTGTTGATGTGTCGTCCGTCGTCTTCCATATATTTGTTTTTGTTTACTGTGAAAGCGTGGATTGATAAGCAGCGTCGACAGCGCCAAGCAAGAAGCAAACATTGACACTTCTTCTTCAACATGCAGACAAAATACTGCAGAACTGTGAATAACTACAGCAGCACCAA
The DNA here is from genome assembly GCF_032173495.1 of Musca vetustissima. Lineage (NCBI taxonomy): Eukaryota > Metazoa > Arthropoda > Insecta > Diptera > Muscidae > Musca > Musca vetustissima. The sequence goes on along the minus strand of NW_026877967.1, from coordinate 137,190 downwards.
CAACAACAGTAACAAATATGATAGCGTCAACAAATGAGACGAGTAAGAACTGTCAACTCCACAGCGGAGAAATAGATTTGTGAAAAAGAGTGTGAAAGAACGAAGAACTCAAAGATTGAGAACAACCGACCGCATTGGTAGTTCTTTCTCCATTTGTGTAAAACCGAACAAACACTAATGGTCAGAACTATGGGTACGTCGTCATTCCATTAGTCCATAAATGTGTTATTAGTTTGGACAAAATGAAAACAGGTTAATGTATGTACATATTATGCGACATGAGCTTGAAGATAATAATTCACATTGTCCAACAACAACAATGCATGTATCTTGTATGTACATTAGGGTGGTGTGACACATTTGTGAATATTATTTTTCGGAAAATAAAAGGGGTGTCATAAAGAATAATAGTAGGTTCGTTCATATACTTTTTACCAGTAGCATTTATTCAGTAAGAATTTGCAGAGAGTAAATACGAATTTTTCATTCTCAAGAGAAAAATTATAAAAAGTAAACAAACAACATCCATTAAAAAGATTGTATCAAAACAGCTGATTAAAACAACGAACAAATTGGCGCAAGCAAAAATGAAAATTTTTATTGCAATTGATAGCGGGGTGGATATAACCGATGGATTTGGAACCTAATAATCGTTCGCCAATTTGTCTTGCATTGCCTAATTTTATAAATACATACTTGAATTTTCTTCAAACATTTTAATGTTCAATTATAAAAAATCAAAATAAAATTCACTAAACAACCAATTTACTTGAGAACAATTTTTTTGTTTTTTTACAAAACAGGTGACTAAAAATATCAGCTGATAGTACAAGAAAATTCTTTCTAACTAAAATTTCCTTTTAAGAATTTGCAAATACTCAGTAACACAACTGTCAAATCTGCTCTCTCAATTCACTCTCTTTTACTGGACTTTTGGGTAAACGAACAACATTTTGTAATAATTTGTAAAAATTCGTACAAATTATTGAGTAAACGAACGAACCTATTGTTTCGACACAGCTGATTAAAACAACAAACAAATTGGCGCAAACATTCCAGACATGTTAGGGATGCACACTTTTTTGTTTGGATTTGGAACCTAAAAAATCGTTCGCCAATTACTCTTGTTTTACTTTATTTTTAAATACTTGTGTTTTCTTCATCCATTTTTGTATTTAATGATACAAAATCAAAATAAAATTCACAAAACAATCAATTTTCTTGAGAACAATTTTTTGTTTGTTTACAAAACATAACAAAACAGCTGATTAAATATCAGCTGATGGTACAAGAAAATTCTTACTGAGTAAATTTTCCTTGTAAGAATTTGCAAATACTCAGTAACACAACTGTCAAATCTGCTCTCTCAATTCACTCTCTTTTACTGGGATTTTGGGTAAACGAACAACATTTTGTAATAATTTGTACAAATTCGTACAAATTATTACAAAATGTTGTTCGGTTACCAGTATTTCCAGTAAAAGAGAGTGACTTGAGAGAGCAGATTTGATAGTTGTTTTACTGAGTATTTTCAAATTTTTACAAGGAAAATTTAGTCATTTAAGATTTCCTTCTACAATCAGCAGATATTAAATCAGCTGTGTTGTTATGTTTTGTAAACAAACAACAAAATTTTTCTGAAGCAAATTGTTTGTTATGTGAAATTTATTTTGATTTTGTATCATTCAATATTAAAATGGATGAAGAAAACGCAAGTATTTATAAATAAAATCAATTTTCTTATTGTTATCAATTTTTCCAATAAAAATTCTGCTTTTTTATTTGCGCAAAATTGTTTGTTATTTTAATCAGCCGTTACGATACAATTTTTTATTGGATGTTTTTCGTTTACTTTTTGCAATTTTCTCCCTCGAGAACGAAAAATTTGTATTTACTCTCTGCAAATTTTTATTGAGTAAATGTTACTAGGTGTGTCAGGTTACTTTTCCAGTAAGATTTACTCAGTAAGTTCTAATTCAGAGAGAAACCCGTTTTTACTCTCTTTTGCGATAATACTGAGAAAAGTAAACAGACAACACTTAGTAAGATTCAGCAAATAAACAGCTGATTAATTAGCAGGCTATGCCTATGGGTGCCGAATGTGAACCTGAGATTTTTTGTGAATGTTGCCAGCGTTAGCTATAAATTAATTTTTGAGCAGGTTTGTCATCGTTAAGTATTTTGTATATTTATAGCGAAGTTCGTTATAACCAAATTAACAAAAAAAGGAAAACTGAAAAATGGGACCGAATAACAGTTCGTTATAAAAAATGTTCGCTTTATCCGTAGGAAATGTATTCGCTAAAAAGAAAGTTCTTTATAAACGTGCTCGACTGTACTAATTTATCATATGTTTTTGGTAATAGTTTTTATAATTAAGTTTTTATATCTGTTGAATAAGTACTGACTTATAGAGCTCTAAACAGACAACTAGAGACAATTTATATTATTTAAAAGCATAATTAATTAACAAAAATGGACCGAAATATATTGTACATTAAAGAAATTGAAATTCCGTTAACGAATGTGAGAATTATTTAATTGATTAGGTCAGAAAATTTATGTTATGTAAAAAATATTTATGTTAAAATTTTAGTACCATTTAATTCATTTGTTCTCTTATAGTACGTATTTCTAGAACTACTTCCATATCTCAACACTACACACCAATTCTGACCGCACAGAAATCTAACTCTATACTAATTTTGGTACTATTTATTACCTTTCGCACTTTTGTAGTACTTATTGTCAAAACCAATTCCGAATTTCATGACTCATGCTCTATATGTTTACCGAAATCTTAATTTGACATAATTTATTACCATTTAGTTCACATTAATATAAATCCAATAGAAATTGTATTATCCAATTTCAGGATTCCAGGCCGATACCTTCTCCCAAATACAATAGTACCAAATTCAGTACCAATTAGAACACATTAGTACGAATTTTCAAAACATCCTATATACCCCAATCCTACAATCCAAAAGTAATCTTGATCCAAAATTTCAAGACTCCACCTGTATCGGTTCACCCAAAATTCAAATTGGACCAAATTTAGTGCACATAAGTACGAATTTTACGACCAATGGAAATCTTATTTCAGGATTCCATCCAAATTGTACCAAATTTAGTACACATTATTACGAATTTCAAAACTCCCTACATTGCCCAATCCTACACTCCAACAGTGATCCTCCCTTCAAATTTTTAGATTACAACTCTATCGTTTCAACAAAATTTTAAATTGTACCAAAATTAGTACACATTAGTACGAGTTTCCAAAACTTACATACCCTAAACCTAAAATGATCCTAACTCTAAATTTCAGGATTCCAGCTATATCGGTTCACCAAAAATTAAAATTATACAAAATTTAGTACCAGATTAGTCCGAACATAGGCCTACATACCCCAATCCTACAATGATCTTAACTCCAAATTTCGTTTCAACAAAATTTTAAATTGTACCAAAATTAGTACACATTAGTACGTGTTTCCAAAACTTACATACCCTAAACCTAAAATGATCCTAACTCTAAATTTCAGGATTCCAGCTATATCGGTTCACCAAAAATTAAAATTATACAAAATTTAGTACCAGATTTGTCCGAACATAGGCCTACATACCCCAATCCTACAATGATCTTAACTCCAAATTTGAGGATTCCAGTTCGATCAGTTCATTCAAAATTCAAATTGTACAAAATTTATCTTAGAATCTTATATAAATTAAGATGAACCACCCTAATAAAAATATTATATATTTTGTTACCAATTTGTGCACTAGCGTACGTCTCCACATGGTATGACTCAAAATGTCAATTATAACTTTCATTTTTGTTTTTGTTGCCGATAAAACAAAATACAAAATAAATTTTTTTGGGTAACACCAATGCTTTGAATTTGATTATATCACAAGTAAGGCGTTAAGTACCTCAAACATACTTAGCTCATAACAAAAGAAGTATGTACAAACGTACACACGTATATATGTATTTAAAATTGTTTACAAGTGGAGTACATACGTACGTATCTCCATACATAAGCAGACAATCTATTAAGCCTACCAACTCCATATTGTAGTTATAGGTATTTGTTTGTTGTTCGTTGTTTTTCGTTTCATGAAGGCCTGTTTTCCCAAATATAGACATTATATTGCATTGAAAAAAAAAGAAAAATCAAATCAATATCAACTTACTACACCATCACTAAACATACTTTGTATTATATATATGTACGTTACTTTGTCTGCCACTCCGGTGTGTGTGCATGTGTGCAATGAAGGTTAACATTTGATATTATGCTATTCAACAATTTTCACGACCTTCAAAATCAAGTCGAAACTTTTTTTGAAAATAATTTCAAATAACATAAATATATTCAGACACTGACAATTGATTGGAAAAGTTATTAGCAGATGATGGTTTCAAAGTGTATAACGAGGATATGGTCACAAATGTATTGTAAAAACGGAGAATATCGGACCACTCTTAATACCTCTCCTACAAATGGTCAAAATTTTTAATTTAATATCCAGCGAAAGCATTGTCCGTTTTGGCCCAAACTTTGAATAACCTAATATTTTTACTAAAACTATATTGTGTTCTTAGGTGGGAATTGTTGGTTTTTTCATTCTGGTATAAAATAGTTCACCACTTAACTTTAAACCATTATATGCTTCAAATTGGTTAGCAAATTTAAAAGGAGTCAAGTCCAGTAAGAATTTGCTAGTACGGAGTAACACAAATGTCAAAATTTATCTCTCAATTCGCTCTCTTATACGTGACTTTTGCGTAAACGAACAACATCCAGTAACAATTTGTACAAATTATTGAGTAAAAGAACATACCTATAATTATACCATGATCCAGGGATGGAAAATTCAGTACAATAGTACTTTTTTCAGTACCTTTTTACACAAAAAAGTACCGTAGTTCCCCCGAGACCATATCAGTACCATTCCAATCCTGCATTAAACCATGATATATAGCCTATAGCCTCTTGAAGGTAGAATGTAAATTTATTAAACAAAATAATATAAAAATAAATTCTATTGAAAATATTAACTTTCGTTCATTCATTTAATATTTAAATAGACAAGGACACAGGACTTTACAATTTTATATTATAGTTTTCTTTTTTCGTTTTGTATTTTTAATCAGATTAAATATTGCAGTGAAACTTTGGAGCATTTCCGTTTTGTGTGCTTTGTGCCATTCTAGGTCATTGCGTTAACACATCACATTATTTTGAAATGTTTTTTCGTTTGTTTTGTTATTGTAAATAGCTTTGACCTAGGTCACACCTAACATTTTAACCAACAATCAGTTGGAGCATGGCTAACCTTTTTAATGATATTAATAGCATTGTGTAGGTCAGAGTGTTTTGGAAAATCAAATTTCCTAAGCCAATAGGGATGTCAATAGGAATGTGAAAGGAAAGTGTAAAGTTACATATTCCAGAATTTCAAATATTAATAAAAGTTAAAAAAATAAGGAGAAAGAGAATAAAAACGACTAACTAGGTTCGTTCGTTTACTCAATAATTTGTACAAATTATTACAAAATGTTGTTCCTTTACCCAAAAGTCCAGTAAAAGAGAGTGAATTGAGAGAGCAGATTTGACAGTTGTGTTACTGAGTATTTGCAAATTCTTACAAGGAAAATTTACTCAGTAAGAATTTTCTTGTACAATCAGCTGATATTTAATCAGCTGTTTTGTTATGTTTTGTAAACAAACAAATTGATTCTTTTGTGAATTTTATTTTGATTTTGTATCATTAAACAGGAAAATGGATGAAGAAAACGCATGTATTTATAAAAAAAATCTAAAATGATCCCTTGTTATCAATTTTTCTAATAAAAATGGTGTTTTTTAGTTTGCGCCGATTTGTTTGTTGTTTTAATCAGCTGTGTCGAAACAATATTTTTACTGGATGTTGTTCGTTTACTTTTTGCAGTTTTCTCTCTTGAGAAGGAAAAATTCGAATTTAATCTCTGCAAATTCTTACTGAGTAAATATTACTGGGAAAGTAAACGAACGAACCTATTAACTTTCCCAGTAATATTTACTCAGTAAGAATTTGCAGAGAGTAAATACGAATTTTTCCTTTTCAAGAGAGAAAACTGCAAAAAGTAAACGAACAACATCCAGTAAAAAGATTGTTTCGACACAGCTGATTAAAACAACAAACAAATTGGCGCAAACTATAAAACAGCATTTTTATTAGAAAAATGGATAACAAGCGGAAAATTGATGTTGTTTGTTCCCCATAAACATTTAAAAGGATTGTGACCTGTTATTCCTGTATCTGCAATTGATATGGGGGTGGACATAACCGATGGTGTTCCAGACATGTTAGGGATGCACACTTTTTTGTTTCGATTTGGAACCTAAAAAATCGTTCGCCAATTACTCTTATTACTCTTATTTTTAAATACTTGCGGTTTCTTCATCCATTTTGGTATTTAATGATACAAAATCAAAATAAAATTCACAAAACAATCAATTTTCTTGAGAACAATTTTTTGTTTGTTTACAAAACATAACAAAACAGCTGATTAAATATCAGCTGATGGTACAAGAAAATTCTTACTGAGTAAATTTTCCTTGTAAGAATTTGCAAATACTCAGTAACACAACTGTCAAATCTGCTCTCTCAATTCACTCTCTTTTACTGGAATTTTGGGTAAACGAACAACATTTTGTAATAATTTGTACAAATTCGTACAAATTATTGAGTAAACGAACGAACCTAATGAACGAACCTAATTTTTTTATTAGATGTTGTTCGTTTACTTTTTGGCATTTTCTCTCTTGAGAACGAAAAATTCGTATTTACTTTCTGCAAATTCTTATTGAGTAAATGTTACTGGGAAGGTAAAGGAACGGACTTGTTGTCTGTTTACTTTTCTCAGTATTATCGAAAAAGAAAGTAAAAACGGCTTACTCTCTGAACTAGAAATTAATGAGTAAATGTAACTGGAAAAGTACCTGCTGATGCTACTAGAAAATCTTTGCAGTAACACAACTGTAATTTTTTCTCTAAATTCACACTCAACGAAAGTGAAAGAAAACGGAAATTTTTATTTGAAACGAATAATTCATAATTCCTAGTATTCAAATTCTAGAAATCTATAGGTTCATTTACTTTCCCAGTAGCGTTTACTCAGTAAGAATTTGCAGACAGTAAATACGAAGTTTTCGTTCTCAAGAGAGAAAATTGCAAAAAGTAAACGAACAACACCCAGTAAAAAAATTATATCGACACAGGTGATTAAAACATCCTTTTAATGTTTAATGAAACAAAGTCAAAATAAAATTCACATTTCGTAATAACTTGTACAAATTATTGAGTAAACGAACGAACCTTATAATTTCCTAAGATCCCAAATCCTGTATTTATTTAAAAATCATCAATTACGAATTAGCATCCCTATTAGGAAAAACGAAATTAACATGAAGTCACATTGCAATACCATGAACACTGGCTAAAACCCTTGGTGACCACAAATATTCATATATTTAGTTACATTTGAACACAGCAACATACACACATATCTATGGTCGCATTCGGAAGCAAATTGTCGGAACAGTTTATTAACTACTTTGCCATGTAGATTACATATTCATTATTGTTTATGTCGCATTTGAAATTAATTTATAAGCAATATCCATTAAACAAAATTCAACCAACCATAGACATTATTCATATCAAATTTCTTTCAAATGTCATAATACATAGCACGTCACATATGAGACAGACAGAAAGTCAGACCGATAGACGACCGACCCCTTTGAGTTCTACCACAGACGACAAACTTAAACTTAGCAACATCACAAAATGCTAATCGATATAACGATATAATGTGAGTGAGTAGTAGAATAATAAACAAAATTGTTTGCTGTTAATAATAAAAAGAAAAATATATGAATAATTTCCATACAAACTGACATACTATTTACATTATTATGAAGGCCCATTGGCATATGGACATGTCTGAAGAACATGTTCATATGTAAATATTAAGGAATGGATTGAAGATATTACAAAAAAAAAGTTTGCTTTTCTTACGGAAGTAGGTAAACGGCCGGATGGATAAACAAAGTTTTTTTCCTTATTAAGTGGAAATAACATTTGAACTTCAGCTAAAACCACCTACACATGTACCTGATTACATGCCTACTTGACACGCACGGCCGGAACTTATGTCTTTCTTAACAATGTCTCAAAAAGCAATTTGTATTTAATTAAGTACAGTGGAATAGAGTTATTTCACTTAAAAGTTAATTTAAGGAAAAGTTTAGAAGGATTTTTGTGTGGTTTCTTAAAAATGAAATATTCTCAGGATCCTCCCATATCAATATTAGGTATGTTCGATTACTTTTCCAGTAACATTTACTCTGTAAGATTTTACTGAGAGTAAAAACAAACAAAATTAATATACCCTCCATACAATGGTGAAGGGTAAAGAAAGAGAAAGAATAGAGAATATTGCAAAAGTAAACAAACAACAACGAGTAAAAAAGTTGTGTCGATACAGTTTATTACAACAAAAGGTAATTTTTTATTAGAAATTTGAATATCAAGAGAAAATCGTTTATATAATTTATTTTTATTTGTACTTTCGTTTTCTTTGTCCATTTTATGTTTAATGATATAAAATCAAAATAAACTTTACCAAAATACTAGTTGTACGTAAACAAACCATGATTTATCAATAGGTGTGTCTGGTTACCTTTTCAGTAACATTTACTCAGTTCCAGGGGAAAATTAAATATTATATTAAATGCAATACAAATAATAGGTGTGTCTGGTTACTTTTCCAGTAACATTTATTCAGTAAGTTCTAGTTCAGAGAGTAAGCCGTTTTTACTATCTTTTGCGATAATACTGAGAAAAGTAAACAGACAACATGTAGTAAGATTCAGCACATAAACAGCTGATTCAAGGAAACATTTTTATTTGCGCCAAAATAAAGAAACAAACACAATTATTTGTATTGCATTTATCATTAAAAATAAAATGAACAACAAAAGAAAATTTGATTTGGTATGTTCCCCAGGAACATTTATGCTTCCTGTATCTTGCATTACTTACGAATTGTCTTCCATTTTGCTTGCTCCCTCACTTGACTCTCTTTTACTGGATTTTTGTGTAAACAGACAACATTTAGTAACATTTGGTAAGAATTGTTACCAAATATTGAGTAAACAGACACAACTAATATAAAGAATTAGTTCCTAATTTAATGAAACTTTGCATTTCTTACGAATTTTCTTCCATTTTCTCTAATTTTTATACAATATAATTTCAAATTGAAATTAGCAGATTAAAAAAATGTTTTAAATAATTGTTATGTTTGGGCATAAAACAGCTGATCCAAAAATGGCTGAGTTTGCAAAATCTTAAAACATAAAATTCTTTCAATAAGCTCCAATATTTTTTTTTTTTTTTTTTTTTTTTTTTTTTTTTTTTTTTTTTTGAACGACCAAACTTGCTCTCTCACTTTACTCTCTTTTACTGCATTTTTGGGTAACCAGCAACAATTGTTACCAAATATCCAGTAAACAGAAACAACTATTATTGAGTAGGTATGCATCTATTATATCGACGCCTCCGAACCATAGTATGCTAAGTCGACTTAGCATGTTTTAAAGTTCTTTACGTTTTTAGATACTACGGTCCTTAATTTAAATTCTCTGAAATTTTGGTAATCATCGGCCAATCCAAACCAAAGTTATAAGCAAAAATGTACTTAGCATGGCACGTAAGATTTAAGAAACTTCCATACTTTGAGAGCTTCTGCTGAAAAACTCACTTTTCAGACTTAGCATACTATTCTTCGAAGGCGTCGATATGTCCTGCTTATGATAAAAATTGTTCAAATCTGCAACCAAGTGTTTAATCTCTTAATACGACACAAGTTAACCAATTGGAATTGATAGCCTAAACAAACTCCAATCTATGTACAGGAAATTTCAGTTTACAGGTCTGAACCCTCAATATTATTCGCTGTTTGATTATTCACTCAATTTATACTAGACTGACTACAGATGTGTGTCTGTGAAAATCTTATCCTAATTCGACATGGAAATTTAGAAAAATTGACAAATTCATCGCAATCCATATCAAATGCTATGTTTATGTCGGGGAAATTTATTTTTACCTTGCTCAATTCAAATAGGTTTACTGTCATTTTTATTTATTCCTTGGTAATGACTTCGATGTTGGTACGCTTACACTTACTTACTTGTTTAATTATGTAACCTAGTGTACCTATCCTAATATCAAATGCGGTACTCTCAACAAACACCACACACCTTTATATTTTATATTTATGTGCCACTGTATTTCCCATAACAATAAAACTTTTTAAACAAATAAAAGCAACATACAAACAAAAAAGGGTGTCCACAAATAAGTAAAACGAAAATTCTTCTTTTTAATAACCAAACATACGAATTCATGTCAATATATGAATATATTATATTTATTGTACTATTGTTGTTGTCATTTTTTTAATGTTTGTACATCCAGTTGATTGTTTAGTTCTTCATTCGGTAGCTGCTATAGAGGTATGAGTTTCGGTTTTATTTATATTTTGTGTCTCATACGTGAAAGGTGTTCCAAAAACCACTAGTCAAATTGGCTATTCGACTATACTTTTTTACGAACGCATTCCGGTCTGCGTTATTGCCGTAACAGTCATCGGAACATACGGTACAAGTTCTATTTTATTTTTGAAAAATAATTGTTGTCTTTACGTTCCGTTTTTATTCCTCGGCGAATTGTTTTTGTGTCATTTAATGTAAATAATAGGAAGTGTTACTCATCAGACTATAAACTAAAAGGCAAAGGTTTTTTTTATAATTTCCATTTTGAGCAGAAAATAGTTTCAAAGTTAAAAAACGGTGTCATGTTAGCGGGAATAAGTTATTGCTTCTAAATATAAACATTCGCTTAGAATCGGTTAATATGTTATAGGGTAGATATTAATGTCATCATTATCTAAGATTTCTGCTTATTCGAAACTATAACACATATACTATATTCGTTTCGGAGGATACTAAAATAATTGTATCCACAAAAAACACATATATAATAATTCTGTACCACTGTGCATAGTTCAATATTCAACAAAAATACCTTTGAAAATACAAATCAATTGAAATACTTTCGAATTTGCATATGCGGTTCGCAGATTCTGGTCACTTTTGTTGTGAAGCGCCTAGTCATTGCCATTAGAGAGGTCTGCGTTATTGCCGATAAGCATACAACTATTAACAGCATCTAATAGATTTTCTCCAATTGGACGTGACTAAGAAGCAAAAATCCCAAAAAGCTAAGCACACACGCTCGCATCATCACACACAAATCGACCGAGGGAACGACAGACAGACAAACAGTCACAGCAACCCAACCTTAATCGATTTGTTTACACGTTCACTAAATGCTCTGCTCAAAATGAAACAGAAGAAGAAAAATCATATAGCAGCTACTATTTGTTTGTGTTATTGGAAAATAACATTGACATCTATATCCGCCGCACCACACTCTCTTGTCTGTAGACTCCCCCCATCCCTTAGCCATCATAACCCACCACCATTAGCTAACTATAATGTAAACAATGCAACTGACGACGCATGGTGAACCAACTAACGGACTGAATGATAACAGAATTTCCACTCAAACTTCGGAAGTTGTACTGCACTTGGTTGGTTGGTTCGAGTATAAGAGCTAAACATAGACACACCAAGAGAATGTATGAAGAGTTGTGCGCACGCGAGAAATGTGAACCTGCTATTTTAAGGACATGGATTTCTTCTAGCCATTGTACTCAGGCGACAGGCGGCAGTCAGTAGGAATATTTTATTAGCTTCGGAAACAACACCACAACTGACGACGAGCGAGCAACCCTCAAAATTGTTTGTGATTTTTTTAATTTTTCTGTTTTATATTCCCTTTGAGCTTGCTGTGGTGCGCCGCGTTGTGTTTTGCCACAAGGAAATAAAACGAAAATTTTATGTGATAGTTTTTTTCCTTCGAAAATATTATTAAACCGTTTTGGCCATCACGAATTCGCGTTATTAATTTTTATCAAAAATTATTTTTTTTACTGCGAACTACAATCAAAATTCCATTTCTGTGATCAAATTAATTTCAGAAGTAGAAGAGGCAGCAGCAGCGAACGAACCAGGCGACAAGGGCAATGACGACGATTTCATACCCACACCCCTAAGGCTATTACAGAACATGTCAAGGCGACTAGGCGACAGAGGAAGAATATATGTTGTCATCGACTTGCTGGAATCATTGGATGAATCATTAACTGAAATTATTAAACGGAAGTCAGTTCGGTCAGTAAAGAGTTAACCGAAGTGGTGTAGAAATTACGCAATACGTCCGAAGTTGTTGTTCGTCCGAGCAATGTACCAGTGAGCTGTCAGCCTCAAGAGTGCTGGAAAATTCATTATGCCCACAACTGATGCCCGTCCCAACAACAATGGAACCACTACGGCAGGCAATCGACGTTTCGAAAAGCCAGCCGACGACGAATGGATTACTAGTGGCGGATTGGGTTCGAAAGATGCCGTTCTGGTGTTTCGAACAACGGTTTTAAATTCCCGACCACAGCAACAACATGTAAGTCGTTCTAGTTCGAGCGGAGTATGTGTTAAAGGGGACGAAGAGGAACGGGAAACATCGCCGGAAAAGAATGTAACAACATTGAGGAAAGAAAACGCCAAAAGCAAATCCACATCTAGCCTTAGCTCCAGCAGTGGCAAGGTCGAACGTAACAATTCTAACGAATTACAACAACGAAGAATCGGATCAAGCAATCGTAGCTCCCCAATTAGCAAACAGAAACGATGTGTTGTCTCAATACCAAAGCACTTAGACAAAAAATTATGGGATTCTATGTCATCTAGTGATAATTCCATATCCAGTGATGGCAATGATTCGGAAGACAATGAAAAGGAGGTGTCGGGTAAGAGGTCTTTTGATGACAGACCGCGAAAGAATGTCCCCCAAACGACGGAAACCGAACTTGACAATGATAACGAACAGGAACATGAGCACGATAACGATGGTGAGGTCGATCACACTCCTGCCGCCCTGGATATGCCTGCCACAAACCTCAAGATGACCTATAAATTTCTTCAAACCGAAACAAAGTTACTGCGTAAAATATTCGCTAGACATGGCCTTACCGAAGCTGAGGACGACGATTCATTTAGCATTCTATGGACTGGAATACACATGAAACCTGATATGTTAAGAAATCTATCCCCATATCAAAGGGTCAATCATTTCCCACGTTCGTACGAGCTGACACGCAAAGATCGTCTCTACAAGAACATCGAACGTATGCAACATCTGCGAGGCATGAAACACTTTGATATAGTGCCACAATCATTCTTATTGCCTTTGGAGTATAAGGATCTGGTGACGGCTCACAACAAGTGTCGCGGTCCGTGGATAGTAAAACCGGCCGCGTCCAGCCGTGGTCGTGGCATATTCATTGTCAACTCGCCCGACCAAATACCCCAGGATGAACAGGTTTTAGTATCCAAATATGTAGCTGATCCATTATGTATTGATGGTCATAAATGCGATTTGCGTGTATATGTGTTGGTCACATCCTTTGACCCACTCATAATATATCTATACGAAGAAGGTCTGGTTAGGTTGGCCACTGTCAAGTATGACTTGGACGCTGACAATCTATGGAACCCTTGTATGCATCTGTGCAATTACAGTATTAATAAATACCACACCGACTACATCAAGTCCAGTGATGCCCATGAGGAGGACGTGGGCCACAAATGGACTTTGTCGGCGCTATTGAGGCATTTGAAATCTCAAGGTTGTGATACTCATATGTTAATGGCCAATATAGAAGATTTAATCATCAAATCGATATTCTCATGTGCCCAATCCATTATATCGGCATGTCGCATGTTTGTGCCGAACGGGAACAATTGCTTTGAGCTGTATGGTTTTGATATACTCATCGATGATACGTTGAAACCGTGGCTTTTGGAGGTGAATTTATCACCGTCTATGGGTGTAGATAGTCCGCTGGATGCCAAGGTCAAATCATGTCTCATAACCGATCTCTTAACCTGTGTAGGAATTCCAGCCTACAGTCCGGCAATGCGAGCCCACTATGATAGCCGATGGACACGATTCCGAAGCGTTTCGCACAGCCGACGTACTAATTCAGCTGAACCAACAGGAGCTGGGTCTGGCGTGGGAGGTGCTAAGCGTTCTTCTGTCAGTGCATCGGCTTGTAAAAATTTGACTCTGGAAGAACAGCGTATAATTCGCAATGCTCGTTTCCAGAATGCTCGTCGGGGAGGATTTGTACGCATATTCCCTACGGAAGATAGCATGTCAAGGTATGGTAATTTCCTCGATTCCACAACGGGTATACCAATGTCAACACCCGTATTACAAGGTCAAACCTTTCAATCAACCCTGTCGCAACACAATTACAATCAACTTTTGTATCAGCAATTATACGCTGGAAAGCAGAATGGTGATATTAAGGAGGGCAATTCCTTTGAGGAACGTATGGGTCAATACGAACGTGCTTTGGAAACAGCAACGCCCATATATTTCGATACGAAACGCATTGAACCCAAGTGTGAAGAGGAGGGTAAACGTTTGCGAAAACAAGTGCTGAAATTGATACAGAATGGTTCGGAGCTTACTCAGCTGCAGGCCCGTCAAAGCTTCAGCACTTATTTGGAGGCAATATTACGCCGTCTCGTACTGGAACCCAAAGATAGTCACGAAAAGATCATTTTGAAATTCCTTAATCGCGTGGGAGGTGCAGTCAAAGCACCGGTATATTTTAGAAATCCTCAAAATTTTGGAGCTGTGAGTAAAGCTCGTTCTGCCATGGTGGCCAAATTGCTTGGCGATTTCCTTGAACAATATAATAGGGACACCGAAGCCTATGTGGATTCTTTTGATCACATTGCTATGATTCCAACTAGTCTATTCCTCGAATTCTTATCGCAGGCCCAGGAAGCAGATTTGGAAGCTGTTTTGGGTCTCCACACTAATATTACGGGTACTATGCCATATCTCTACAACAGATGTGGTCTATCTGTTCCAGCTACTCCACCCATACCCTCGGGTCTGCATGGTTTCCTGAAAGCTTTGCCTGCTATGGTTTTGTGTGGTTCGGGAGCACGAGATTTCAACAAGACGGATGCTTATTATCGGCCGTCCGCCACTGGTGAAAAGGAAGTGGCAACAACCACTAATAGCAACAGCAGAAAGGATCAAATTAAGAAGTAATAAGACATCCCTTATCCTAGAACCAAATCCCCAAAACCCAGCTAGTGAGCTATTTCACTTGGCATGATAAAAAAGCTTTACTAAAATTTAAACACAAACACACACACAAAAACCTTCAGGTGTCATGTGATACACGGGAAATCGATTATGCTTGAGGCCGCTCGCTCGTAAGTGATGAATTAAATGCCTACAATGAATCTTATCTTAAATTAAATTAATTAATAATAAAAAAAATAAATAAATTCTAAGTTAAGCACACACATTTTTAGCTATTCCATATATATTTTTTTAAAAAAATAATAAATGTAAGTAAAAGATTTTTAAATGAAATTTCCAAAAAACCTAATATTAATAATAATGACACTAGTCCTTTTTTGAATTCTTAACTAATAAAAAACAAAATATCTTTAGCTAATTGTATTGTAAACACACAAAGATGATGATGATTAAGAAGAAGAAACAAAATATATTTATTTTTTTAAAAATGTCGTAATAAAAGTTCATCTATTTGCGAATATTTTGCTTAAAAGAATACTTCAGTTGTTGTTATTTTGAATTTTATTCCTTGATATCTAATGTGGTAAGTAGAAATAGACTTGAATTTCAATTATCAACTCAATAATCTTACTCAACCATGGACTGCTGAAAAGGTTTGTGCATGCATGCTTCTTAGCTAGTTGATCCCCTCGCACATCTGACAAAAATCCTCGCTCATCTGGCAAATCAAATATTACGACTGCCTTCAACAGACGCTAAATTTCCATTATAACTTTCTTCATAAGAACATTTCGATGTCTTCCTAACCCAATTCTATTTAATTTATTGCATCATTAAAGATCCAATCTTTAAATACTTATTTTTTCAATAATAAGTTAGGTGATCATCTTTAAAAGGGGTAGTATGTTAAATATTGTTATTTAAACCATTCTAGCAAAGCTGCAAATGATTTTGGGGACTAATTTGGGGCAAAAGGTTAGCGTAGTTTTTGCTTTCTCTTCATCTTCACATAGACTGCAATACTTCACCCACCATACGCTTAGAAATTACTGCCCATATAGATTTCGAGGTTCTATACCTAGATTCCCCATTTTCCCAAAGTTTCTAAGTTCAGGTCATCCAGTGTCATCCAATATTTTCCGCTAATCAACACTACATCATCGGCATAAACCACTACTTTTGTTCGGAATTGGTCAAAATTAACAAGAATCTCGTTTATCAATAGAAGCCAAATCATTGACTATCCTGCTTTTCAGCTTAATATCAGTCCAACCCACCAGGATAGAAAATATTCCCGTAT
Source organism: Musca vetustissima (assembly GCF_032173495.1). Taxonomy (NCBI): domain Eukaryota; kingdom Metazoa; phylum Arthropoda; class Insecta; order Diptera; family Muscidae; genus Musca; species Musca vetustissima. Next base: position 120,575 of record NW_026877967.1, on the reverse strand, counting down.
TAATGAGAGCAGAGTGCATTGATTCTAACTTTACGTTGTTGAAAGCTCTCTCTATACCGAGAAAAGGCGTCGACGTGAAGTTGGAGTTCTCCAAATTTCTCTCAATATGCCTAACTACTTCATGTGCCTAACTACTTCATGTAAAGAAGTATGTACAGACTTGCCTTGGATGTAGGCGTTCTGAGATTTGCTAATTTTATTTAAGTCCAGTTATATTGCCGGAAAATTGAGGCCAGTTTTCCACGCCTTGAGTATGAAGGTAAATTTTATATTTTTTCCACAGACTTGGTGTGAATGATAAACTTAGAACTGCCCTGCAAATCTTTCTCAGTGTTATTCTACAACCATGCAGTTATTATACCATCTGGTCCAGGAGAATTATATGGTGGAAAAGTGTTAATCGCCCATACCAGTTTTAAATAGCTTGTGTCTCTAAGCCAGAATTAGTCCACGTGCCCTCATTTTTTTATACTACCGATGGATTTTGGTCTCTTTGATATTTTCCGAAATCTTAACGCTTCATTAATTCCATATATCCAAGAAGAATATCCAAGAATCTCGATTTCACTTTTGTACATATTAAAAACTCACTATAAGTATCCCAATCTTTACTAAGTTTAGATTTATTTGCTTTGTTGTATAATTTTCTCGTGTCTCTTCGTAAAGACGAACGATCTTTTGTCCATCAAAAGACCCTAAAGGTTTCTGTGAAAAGTTATCAATAAGTTCATCTTTCGTCTTCCCAATACAACCTCCCCACAATCCTTCCTGACTGCTACTCGAACATCCGAGACCGCAGTCTGAGCTGCATTTATCAACAAAGTCTTCTGGCTGGATTTTCAATGATAGACTATTATTAATTTATTTGTTATTGGCTACCAACAATTTTTAGAATTCCTTAATATCTCAACACCTTTATCGTGTGATTGTCCACCTTCTAAATACATTGGTGTAAATTCTCTATAGGCCAGGCAAACTCTTCTCTCCTGAATGTCTTCGCGCAGAACTGAATGTTCAAATTGGTATCGGGCGGGTCCATATAAAACAATCAAAGACAAACTGAAAATAATACATATTAGAATCGAACAATGATTTCAAACTCCGCACATATATAATCTTACCATGGCATTGGTATTCTTATTATTTTATTTTCAAATATTTTCAATTTCTCTCTATCCATTAGCGGTTCCAAGAGTTGATGTTCATATATTGGCACCAACTCTAAATTGTATTTTGGAATATTTTTTAAAGGTTTGTCCAAACAATCTTTGTACAAATTCAATGTTAGCACAGAATCACCCAGACAATTTACAGTTACCACTCGTTCTCCCCAAATCCAACAATCATCTATATGGGGATCAATTGATGCTCCCTTAGTGGGATCATATTCCAAAGAACATTGTTCTATAGTCTGAAAATCATTAAGCAGCGGTACGGCATTTAATTTTTCCTGGATGTATTTTGTGACCTTTGGAAATCCCTGAAAAGTACCGTTTTGTACTTTTCTCTTTTTAAAATTTGTTTTTGGTCCAAAGTTTTGTTTGCGCCGCCCACTTTGAGATATACACCATGGCAAGGCATCTAAATCGTCCATTGTTTTTTGTCCCTCATCAGGGGAAATAAAATCTGTTTGCACCACAATACCTGGCAAATTTAAACCACTGGACTGCATATGTTCTGGATGTTGTTCTTGTACATCTTTGGTATTCCAGCCGGGATAAAGTTTCTCACATTTAATACACCATGACCATGCATCCAGTTTTTCAAATACATCCTTTAGATTGGGTTTCTCTATGCCGAAATCTTGTTCACATTTTAAACAAGTCCGTACTCCTTTGCAGCCGCAAGGACGAATTGTGTTCATTATGTTTTTTGGTTGTCTGTAAAAGGGAAAAAACAAGTAAATATTTAAGTTTACAATTTCATATTCCGAATCAGTACGTTTTTACGGATTAAAAAATAAAACTATTTATTTGACAAAATTTCGATTTTGGCGTGCTTTCAAAAGAAGAAACTCTTGTATTAAAACGCCGACGAAGCAGGTATTAAAACGTAACTGATAAAGCAGAATCAAAACAAACTTCATTTGACCTTAGGTGCTTAGTCGAAATTTGGACGAATCTGAGAAATCAAAACAAAAATTGAAAACAAACAGCTGTTGCCAACAGAGTTGCCGGTTGAAACAACGATGTCGTAAGAACGAAACAATCCAAATAAAGTGATAGCACGCACAAACTGATTTAACCCTCTTCTAGCGTTTAGAAAATATATTTTTGAATGCAACAGCATATATGCAACCTTTTTAAAAAGTTAACACGAGTGTTGAGATATTCAAAATATTTTAAAAAACATTTCTCTTGAAAACTTTAAAACGTATATTTAAAAAATCGAGGTTGAGACCTTGTAAAAACATTTAAAAAAATCAATACTTTTGTTAAGACCTTGGAAAACCCATTTTTAAAATACACTACTTATACTGTTAATTTTAAGCTTTTGGAGTAGTCCATGTAATGAAGTTTTTGGAATCGCTCTTGGCCCTTTGGGCTAGGTTCTCGTTTATGAAATAAAATTTAATTGAATTGAATTGAAAAAAAAAAATTGTTCTTGATACTTAAAAAAAAACACGCATGACACCTGGAAAATTATTTTTAAAATGTCACCGGTAGACTGAAAAAATACGTGCACGTCTGAGAACCTGATAAAAAAAATATTTTTCAAAAATTCACGCTTGGGTTGGGACCTTGAAAAAATTTACGATAGTGTTGATACATTCAGAAAATATTTTGAGTTCTTGAAAAAATTTACGCTTGAGTTGAGTTCTTGAAAAATATGTTTTTGTAAAAAAATCACGATTGTAGTATTCCAACCTTATTTTTTAGTTAGTATAGTTTAATTTAAAATTGTTTACTTGTTCAAGTTATGAGTTACTATGTATGGAATAAATGAAAACGAAAATCATGGAGACCTAGGACTGCATTAAATCAATAAATAACACAAATAGGAGAGCCCTCAAATATTACCGAATACAAACATGAGTCTAGACTTTTAATTTAATCAGTCCACCAAACTAAGCACTATTTTTTTAAATCATAACCTTTTTCTTTTATGATAACATTTTACGATAATGTCGCATGGCAAAAACAACTCATAGTTTGCCACTATGCTGTGCCAATGCATACATTTTTATATTTCAAAGTCTTCAAGATATTATTTCAATATATGTATATATATTTATTTTTTCAGTAATTTTACATCAATTAATACGTATGATTTCAAGTTTTTTTATTTATTAATTATTTTTTGTTTTGGAATAATCTTCACATTCAATATGATTGGGGGGTTTTTGTTGTTGAACCTTTTAAAGGATTAGTTTGTGATTGGCTTGCACTTCGACGACAAAAAAATGGAACATTTTTGTATAGATATATATATATATATAAAACTTAAGGGCTACAAAGAAATACATGGAAATAGAGAGAGTTTGGTTATTTTAACCTAAATATGTAGTAGCATTTGAGATTAACGGTTAATGAATATAATATATTAAATAATACGCAATATGAAAAAAATACAATATAAATTTTCTATACTATCAGATTTTGTTTTTGGGTTAAACAACTACTGCTCCTGCCTCGGAGCGGCTAAGTGGTAAGTCTGGGCAATTTTTCCAAGTATCCGTCAACGGGTCATAACATTCTACGGCGCTAATTGTGACTTGAGCACGATAGAATGTGGCTTCACAGGGCTAAAAGAAAACAGAGAAGACACGATTATGGTGAAATATTTTAAATATATTTCAGATAGTGATATTTACCTGATCTCCTCCCGCCACATATAATAAACCATCAGCAGCAGCAACTGCTGGTATAGCTCTAGGCACAGACATTGCACAGACGGTAGACCAAGTGTTGTCATCGAAACTGTAACGTTCTACTGAGCTTAAAACTGCCTGTGGGCTGCTGTTACCACCGACAACATATAGATAGCGATCTAATATAGCAACACCCATTTGACAGCGAGCCACTTGCATACGAGCTAAAGGTTGCCACTCTTTGGTAACAGGATTGTAACTAATATTTGTATCAAAAATATAATTACAAATGATTCATGATCATATTTATTAGTTACGTACCTAACTAAATCGTTTAGATGACGTGACGAAATAGTACATCCACCCACAATATAGATAAGACCTTCGAAACTGACAACACCCATGCTAAAGCGTGGTTCTGGTAAATTTCCAATAATTTCCCACACATCCTTATCGGGGTCGTAACGTTCCATTGAGCCACCAATATCATCACCGATCCAACCACCCACAGCCAATAGACTATTGTCCATAGCACACAAACCGAATTCACAACGTGGTACAATCATTGGCGATATGGGCGACCAGCAATCGTTTTGTGGATCGTATACTTCACCGTTAGCTAAAATCTGGGCACCCCTCTCTCCACCAACAACATATATTTTGCCATTTAATGCAGCCACGCCGGGTAGAATACGGCCGATTTCCATGGGTGCTGTTTCCGTCCATTCTCTACGGAAAATATCGAATTTCGCCACCGTATCGAATATATCATCGGCCGGATTCCAGGTGGAAGATGCTTCTCTACGCGAACCACCTAAAATTAAAAAAACAAAATAGTTGTAAATTTGTTACTTGTAATTCTCCAAAATCACTTTACCTATAATGTAAATGTTTTTCTTAGCCAGCTGACGAGGACAAACGCGCAAAGGTACTAGCTGACCGCGCTTGGATGCTATATCTCTGCATATAGAACGTAAAGCAATTTTCACTGACATATCGCGGCAATCTCTTAAGGCTTGGTCTATAACCTTTACCGGTACCAGGGCCAGTCGTACCAATGATAATATATCAAAAACAAAGCAACGCCTTTGAGTGACATCGTGTTTAATCCAACGTAATGCTGCCTGAAATACTTGAGATTCCGAATCTACCCGTAGAAGTTCCGATGACAGCAATTGCGATAAAAGAGCTTGAGGTGTCTCCAAGAATTCATCTTCCTGGGCAATCTAAAATAAAATAATTTTAAACCAATTTTGCAATATGAATAAAAATCTCTGCAATTTTACTTCAACAAAAAATAACTTACCGCTGGAAAATTGCCATGTACATAGTTCAATGCACTCTTAGCCAAGGCTTCACAATTATGAGCCTCGGCAAAACGTAAAATTCCAAGTGCATTGGTGGGATGCAGTTCTCGACATAAATATTCACAACAACCATCAACAATTTCATGTAATTGTAACATATCAGCCGCTGCTAGTAACTCTTGGACATTGGACTGCAATGAAAAGAAAATTACCTATTAATATGTTTCGATTTTAAAAAAATTGCAATTACCTGAGTTATTTCACATCTGCCAGTGTATATGAAATCCAATAGTATACTTAATATATCACCATCAATCGTATGCAATACTACGGTTTTTTGATTCACCTCATTTAAGCCCAACTCCGGCCGGAACATAGCTTCAAAATAACACGAAGCAGCACTTAAGATAACACGGTGGCAATAATAAGTTGCTCCACCTAAAAAGATAAAAATATCATACAAATTGGGAATTTAATTCTCGGTAAATAAGAATTATTATTTTCATCCAACTTACCGGCCACTATATCAACATCACAAAATCGTTTTTGTGAACGTAATTGCTGCAGATTGGACAATACCTTAAACGGATATTGTCCATTACAATATGGTGGTGATTTAGTGTTGGAACGTTGAATATTCAGCGTGGTAACATTTGAAGTTGAAGCTTCTGATGAACCACTTGCTCCTGAGGTGTTTTCGGTAGGTGAGTTATTGTTACCATTACCATTATATTCGTTTTGTGGCGAGTACGATTTCAACGGTGGCATTTCTGTAAGACAAAACAAATGTATAGTAAATTAATTGTGTCCCTGATATTGGAGTTAAAATGAATGTATTAAAACTAAATTTCCAATTGGACCTTCTATTTATAGCTGACATCATAACGAACCTCTGTTAAGGTGCACTACATCATCTCTCGACTTTGTTTTAAATTTTCTAATGTTTCTAAAATTCCATTACCAATTGTACCTCAATTTTTCAAAAATGTATCCGATGTCCTGAATTTCTCTTTTTTGCTTTAATTTCTGTATTTTAAAAGTCCTAGATTTTGCTTCTAGTTATCATCTTGTTATATCGAACTTTGAGTCTGTAGAATATTGCCTCAAAGATATGTTTATATGATATTGTCTTTGTGAAATGCTATCTCCCCAATACCGTTATTTTGAAAATTATTGCTGACCTTCTAAGTGTTTGTTGTTGTTGTAACAGCCCTACAGTTTTTACACAATCGGCTGAGATGACAAACGTTGGCCGATTAAGCGGGGTTTTAGAATGTAAGTGATTGGCATTAGTCATGAGAGTTTTCTCTCTCTCTCTCTCTCTCTCTCTCTCTCTCTCTCTCTCTCTCTCTCTATTGGTAAATTGGGAATAGAGTTGGAAAACATGTACCTAAAATTTTACTTCAAATGATAATAAATCATAATTATCGAGAAATATTGGCCAACATTTATACCAGTTATTTGCATAAATAATATATGTTATAATTTAAGCGTGAATATATTCACGAATAATAAAAAATATACTTTTTGTTTTGGTACTTTTACGTAAATTCGTACCTTTTGTTAAAAATAGTGCAACTTTAATTACTCTCAATTTACCAATGAGAAAAAACTCTCATGACCAATACCAAACAGCAACAGTGTAAAACCCCGACCACTTAAAGTAGAGATTGTCCTGGGGACGAACAAATGAGCTATGCAAAATATCATCGCAGTTGGATAATAATATTGACCTGTACTTTCATTACAAAACGATATGCCATTAAAAATAGACTCGGAAAGTGAGTGTAGTTATATCCTTAAAAATAACTATGAATCTGTCTTACATCCTTTAGAATGTTACAAACAAATGTACAAATAGTAGGAGTAGGGCATTTAAATTTGATCAGTTTTAACAAATAGTTTTCCTCTACCTTCTTGCTTGTAAAATTTACTAATAAATTACCCTGCCAATAGTAATCCACAATGCTAAACTGGGTGGGTTTTCGAAACTGTAACAAAAATAGTCGATAATAGTATTTCAATTCCTTATTATTATTATTATCTTAAAATCATAGTTAAAAAAAATGAAATAAAAGTTTATATTACATTCAAATTTGACCCAGGTCTTGTAAAGTATATTCAATCCAACAAATTTTGAAACCCATTAATCCAATAATAGTATTTGTAACACTTTTCCTCTAGCAAAATATCTATACACCCCAACGAAGCACACAAAAACTCAGTTGCGGTTTACTTACTTGTTACAAAAAAAGTCTTCTATATAATTAGGTTGCAGAGGTTGGTGCTTCTCTGGTTTTGTTGCACTAACTTTTTTAATTAGTTTTAATTAATTTTAATTGGCCAGCAATTTTTTCACTCATCCGTTTCATTTGCTGCTGCTACCCATATAAATTTGCTGAATGTTAATTCATCTGTATCGAAAAAATAGAAACACATAAATCAAATTTTTTATAATTTTATTTTAATGTATTTATTTTTTATTTTATTTATTTCTTATTTTATGTACTTTTATACCAATAATAATCATTTAAATACACAAATTCACGCACTTTTACTTCTTTATAATGTAAATTTTGATAGATTTGTTATTTTCACTAATTTTTTTGCGTTAGGGATCTATAATTCGTTTACTTCACACAAAGTAGTTATCGATTAGTGGGAGAAACCTATCGACCGGAAAATGAAAAAATCGTTACCACTAGACCGTTAACCCTACAAACATCACTTTGGCAGAACACGACACAACATGATATAACAATTTAAGGTAACAGGAAGTGTTGTTGTACAACGAGAGATACAACAACAACAAGAGCAAAAGTTGACGGCTCGATACCTAACACAGTCCGGCATGTGGACTAGGACCACACGACACGTTGCACCTCTTCAATTGCCCAGCGAAGCCTACTCACCTATCGCCGAATTCACTTTGGACGCGGCCCGCTGAAGTTACAGCATTCCTGAATTTGGAAGTAGAAGAAGCAGAACCCGACGATGCATGACAAAACGACATGTTGTTACAACAACAACCTGAAATGTTGTTGTTGTAAGCATGGTATAATTATTACAAAGGTACCAACTGATTACAATTTGTTTCTTGTTCCATCAAATCAAAATACATATTTTGTGTATATGTGTATTGTTTTAAATACCATGTCAAATAAATTCCAAATTAATTGAAATATATTCCAATTTAATAGAAATTAAAATTATGTTTTTAACGCGTCAGTCTGGAAGTAATTACTTTGTTATGGATGAAACAAATATTTCATGGTATTTCCTAGTCGATTTTGGAAAGAAATCATAACATTTCATTAACTACTTGTTGCGTATATTTATTTTATTTTTGTTATTCAACTCAAGCTGTCCTACCTTCTATTATTGTACCATGTTTGTAATAATAATACTAGTGTCAACTTCATTTCACAGAAAAATAAAAGCAAACAAGCAAATTATCAAGAAATTGTTGGTCTGTTCCTGAACCTCCAAGAATGTACAACAATTTACTACGATATCATTTTTTCTTTTATGAAAAAAGAAAAAATGTAGATTCTTTTTGTAGGCGAAAAAAAAAAATTATTTTTTGAAAATTTTAATATTTTCAAAATAAACTTGAAAGACATCAAATTTTAATTTCTATCGCTTCCACATCTTTTCTCTAATTGAGTCATTAGCTGTCATATGTGCAACACATATGGTCTGTTCCCGTACTGCAAGAATCTACTAGATTCTACTATTTTCTTCGATATCATAAAGGAAAATTTGTTATCGTAGTAAAAAATAGTAGATTCTTTCAGTACGGGAACAGGTCAATATTAATGGTCTGTTCCAGAACCTGCAAGAATCTACAATTATTTACTACGATAACAAGTTTCCCTATTTTCCTATGCATGCCCTATTTTCCTGTTGGGTCATTTTTAAAAACATAATTTGTCATATTCATATTGACATTCGTTTGTCCCATGATGAGACAATAAAACTACATTAGAGCTTTATAGCGGGTTAACCTACTCTATGAGGATTTATTTGACATGTATACAATGGATTTGACAATTGAAACCCACTGGAACCCACTGAATTTACCTTCAAATTTTTAATATAAAAGTAAACGAACGCACCTATAGTTTCGAAATAAGGACTTATTAAAGATCTATTAATAAGGTCATCAAGGTAGCAAACGAAATCGGAAAACAGCTGTTTTTTTCTCAAGTCTAATGTCAAAAATTTCGACTTTGTTTACGTTTTCATAATGGAAGGAGTGGCGCAGATATCCAGCTGGTCCCCCTGGGTGACCTTATTTATATATGATATCGAAGAAAATAGTAAAATTGAGTAGATTCTTGCAGTACGGGAACAGACCAAATATGTAAATAAAAATACGATTCTTAATAAATACAAAAATGAGCGTGGTTTTACACTGTTGGTGATTGGTATGGGTGTGGAGAGTTTTTCTCTCTTGAGAGAGTAATTAGCGCTGTTTTTAATTTTGTAATAAGCGTACCTTTTGTTCACAAAAGGTACGAAATGATATAAACGTACCAAAACAAAAAGTAGAGTTTTTATTATTCGTGAATGTATTTACGCTTAAATTATAACATATATTATCTATGCAAATAACTGGTATAAATATAAGTCAATATTTCTCGATAATTATGATTTATTATCATTTGAAGTAGAATTTTAGGTATCTTTTCGTGCTTTTTTGTTCCTACCTGTGGCAATGTTTTCCAACTCCACCAATGAGGGAGAGAAAAAACTCTCAACACCAATCCCAATCACCAACAGTGTAAAACCACGCTAACTAATTAAAAATAATAAATATTCTATTCTTTTTAACAAACTAAACCAACTAGAGGTTATTACAGTACGTTTACATTTAACCGGATTTCGTTAACCCAGTGGGTTTCAATTGTCAATTCCTTTGCATATATGTCAAATAAATCCTCACAAAGTAGGTTAACCCGGTAAAAAGTTCTAATGTAAATGCCGTTTTATTTTGGACATTTTGTTTTGAATATGAATACTATTGGTTCCCTACTGCAAGAATCTACTAATTTTTACTATTTTTTCCGATATTATTGGTCTGTTCCCGTACTGCAAGAATCTACTATTTTTTACTCCGATAACACTTTTTCCTTTATGATATCGAAGAAAATAGTAAAATCGAGTAGATTATTGAAGTACGGGAACAGACCATATGTATACTTATTCGAAAATATTGACATTGACATATTTTTTGTCTACCTATTATATATGCGTACCAGGTTTTGTTTACAAATATCAATTGTTTTGTTTTTATCAAAAGTAGAGTTTGTTTGATTTTTTAATAATTTATACAATAATGGAAGAATTTACAGACATGCAACAATCCTGTCGTGTGTGCTTGCAGAAAGGTGATGTAAACATATGGAATCACAAGGTGAAAATATGTGAGGATGACACGTTCATAGATGCTATAGAACTAATCAATATTTTCAGTGATACGGTATGTAAATGATGCACAAATATAATATTTGCAGTTGTAATGAAAATGCGTTTGTTTTTTTTACAGCTTGCCCTACTGGAACTCTCAGATGTTATGCCCCTCCTTTGCATGCAGTGCCTGGAGGAATTTAAAATATGTTACAAATTCTATGAGAAATTAAAAACAGCTAGTTCACAGCTTGGTGCTTACTATCAAGAATACCATGACCATTGTAAGAAAACCGAAAATGTGTTAGATGTTGATCCACCCGAAGAAATAAATGAAGAATCGAATTTTATTTTGGAGTGCACAAATGAAAATCCCGAAACAGAAATTCAGAAAGACGAATCTGACACGCCAGACACCGAAGACTTACTTCTGCACATACCCCCCAAAAATGTTTCCCCCAATTATCAAATAAGCACTAATTCGTCTTATGTGGTAACACAATATTTCCCCACTCTATTGCAAACAGTCGACTCATCATCATATACAAATCCCGGAGAAGTCAATGAGAAACGAAATCTACTAACAATAGACTGTAAAGCAGTCGAAGTGAAGGACGTAAATGAACTTCCAAATTTGGAATCTACATCTTTTTTAGATAATAAAGCAACGGAAAACCCCACCTCACGGGCTATATACATGTGTCAGTATTGTCCACAAGCATTTGCTAAATTAGAATTTTTAAAAACTCACACACAAAAATCTCATGTATGCAAATTTTGTACGCAACCCTTTAATATGGCAGCGGAACTTTATCGTCATATTAGAGAAGTCCATACGGAACATCGATGTGTTATATGTCAAAAAACCTTAAGCTCCAATACAAATCTAAGGCATCACATACGGCGTGTACATCATATTCAATTGCCACCTAAAATGACAATATTGGATGTTATACCAAAAAATGAAGTGGAAGACGAAATAGATGAGTTAAATAATTTAGTGAGTATAGGACAAGAAGATATTACGGAAAATGTATTAGATGCAAGTGTGTATATTTCATCAGATTATATTGTCGAACAAGTGATATAAATTGATTCATTTATTTAACATGTAAAACTTATAAACAAATATATTGAAATTATTTTTTTAATAATAAATCCTTATGTTTGATAAAGATTCACATCGAAAACATATTTTAAATTGTGAACATTTGTGGAGATGGTACCAATCATGGTACAATTATTTTAGGTAGGTCATAGCTATTTATAAATTAAAATTTTTTCATATTGTAGCTTCCGAATTCTCTAACGATTTTTAGTGATTATTTTCCGAGTTATATGGAATTCCGAATTCTTGAGCAACTTCACACAATTTCCGGTTTCGGTACGAATTCGACATCAGAATCGGAAATTTGTGCAGAGTTTCGTTCCGTATTCGGAACAAATAGTTAAATGGGTTGTAATGCCAAAGTCGTATGGAAAATGTGTGACTGTGTATGTGACGTTTTGAAAAATATAAAAAATATATTCTGAAATCCATTTGTTTAAAGATGAATTTTACAAGATTGATGAATGAATTTTGTGATTTGTAGATGAACCATTCATTTTTCACGTTTTTACTAACATTTTAAAAATATGTCAAATGAACAGAACGAATTGTTGCATATGTTTTTATTTATTCTGACATTATAGCCCACAACGTAGTGGAGTATTTTTTCACTGTTAGCAAAGTTCGCACCCAAATCGTATACTCGATCAGATAATTTTAAAACTTGATCTTGAAATCAGATACACCATAAATAAAATATTTGATTTACAGTTTTTCGATTTTGCCCATTTGTGTGAAAGTGTATATTAGTGTATTGTATCATACATACCCAAAACGTTTTTCTTTACTATTCAGTGAAGTTATTTTGTTTGAATCAGATATATTTCTTTGTATGGGAAGCTGAAATCTTTTAAGATTTTCACAATTAAAGATATTTCGTGGGATACAAAACGTTATGCCATTTTGTGTCACAACGCCTAATGTATAAGACTGGACAAGAAAATGCAAGTGTAATAAAATTTTTATTCTGGCACTTTTTAATTAATAAGCGAAAGTAGTACGCAACTAACCTAATATTTTTACAGATAGCAAATCTTTTTTTCTTGACAAAACCTCTTTATTATTCTAAGCGTATAGAGAAGCTTTGAAGCCGCGGCGACTATATTTATTTTGAAATTTGGACCAGAGAAAATACTCCCTACTTCGCGTTTTTAGTTTTGTGTTGAAAAAATGTCAAATAAACACAAACACTTGTTGCAAATATTTATTTTATTTTTGGCAGACCTCAAGCTGCCATACCTTGTATTATTGTACCATGGGTCGTACCATGGCACAATGAATAAATAGGTAGTCCATTTAGCGCAGCTGATGTCTTGATTAACTGTCAAAGTGGGTAGTTTCTACTTGAATTCGATGTGCAGTGTTGCCAACCATTTGAAATATTATATGGAAAAAATTCACACATAATCGAGACAAAAACAAAGGTTGTTGTTGTGATACATCATTATGTAGGTACGACCCATTATTGCATCATGGGTCATACCTACATATACGCCCATGTGACATGTTCCGAGAGTTTTTGAATTCCCATACTTTTTAAATTCCCATGTTGTGCAAAATGGTGTGCTCAATTTCGAGCGAAAGTGCGGCTCGAAAGCATAGCTGTGCTCAATATGTGTGTCAATAAAAAACATATGTTTCATTGGAATTTGCAATTTGTTTAACAACAAAATTAAGCAAAAATATGCCTGCTGGCTTATTAATTGCCCTGGTTTCTACCAGAAAAAGTCTAATGATACTGGAACGTGTTAATGTAAGCATTTATGTATATTTTGAGAGAAGTTGGTCCTTTCATACACAAGGGTACCATTCCCGAAAGCCTGCAGTTAGCAGCAAAGATTTCTGGCTGTTGATGGGTTTCAGAGGGTGGAGCATGGATCTTGTCAACATCGCTATAATAAAGGGCACACATCTGCAAGAAACTTTATTAAAAGTATTATTGGAAATCTTAAAAGTAGATTTTTTATAGATTTTTTTTTTATTTTGATCATATGGTGGTTGAGTTTCCAGATTGATCTCAAAAATGTTACGCGCTGTTTTTGATAAAATGAGCCCTTTTTTATTTTCTTTAATTTTACTATAAAAACTAATGTAAATACTTTATTTTTTAAATAAATATTGTAAAAACACGCTAAATATTACTTCAGCGTTCTTTTTTAACTTGTACGTGCTCAGATAAACACGTACGATCTCATTTCGTTTTCAATCCACAAGGCTATATGTGCTCGAATTATATTCCCAATATTTTTTTGGGAATTCGGAATGAAGCACGCCAAATTTGGGAAAATGTTTCACATTCGAGCAAACTCGAAATGCAGCACATGGGCGATAATACATGTATTTAACTTTTGAGGTGAATAAATTCCTACGCATACGCATAAATTTAGGTACGACCCTAAGAGTTAAATATTTAATAGACTTGTCATTATCAATTTCTTAAATGAGACTACCTTCCATAATTATGCAATGCAACTCCTGAAACAGGCATAAATCATGACCCAATTTGGAAACATGAACTGAAATTTTAGTTAAAAAAACACACCTATTATTCCGTATTATTGAGATATCGATAACCTCAAATTACTTGTCACAATAATCGTTCACCGGCAGCGGTTAACATATGATTCTGTGTGACCCATGGTACGACCATATGAGTTTTTGAGTTGTTTATATTTTCCCACCTTTCCTCTGTTCTGTCTGTTATAAAACCAACCAAAAATAGAAAATGATATTAAATATTTTATCCAAGTTCCGACAGCCACGGGCACTAGTGTCATCATTAAATAAATTCACACCAGCATCAGGTGTTACAGTCAATGGCCGAAATCGTCAATTCTCTGCTGTCAGTTCGCCTAACACATTGGATTTTCAAAATGAAAAGTTACAACAGCTTTTGGAATCACTACGTATCGAGTTTTATGATTTGCGAGTTAATTCATCCGGAGGACAAAAGGAATATCAGAGAATGAATCAATTGTCGGATATCGTAAAGATGCTGGAACAACATAGAGCACTACAAGGCAACATGACTTCAAAGGAGGAAATCGAAGCAGAAAAGGATAGTGATATGCGTCAATTGATCGAAGAAGAGAATCAAGTGTACGCCGACCTAATGAAGAAAACTGAAGAGAACCTTTTGAGTAAAATGTTATTATTAGCTGACAGTGAGTATTACCCGTCATTGATTTTTGAAGTCAACGCTGGAGCCGGCGGTCAGGAAGCAATGCTTTTCGCCAGAGAATTATACGACATGTACATTAATTACTTCGATAATAATGGTTGGGACTATGATGTATTGGCGGAGGATATTACAGATATTGGCGGTTTGCGACATGCCAATGTCATAGTCAACGACGATCAAGCTTACCAGACAATTTGTTATGAAGCTGGAGTACATCGCGTTCAACGGGTACCAGCTACTGAAAAATCGGGACGCATCCATACAAGTACGGCATCAATAGCCGTCATTCCAAGGCCAGCTGACATCAATGTAGTTATTGCAGAAAAAGACTTAAAAATTGAAACGAAAAGAGCAAGCGGTGCTGGTGGTCAACACGTAAATACCACGGATTCAGCAGTTCGAATTGTACACTTGCCTTCAGGAATTGCCGTTGAAAGCCAGTCGGAACGATCACAAATAAAAAATAAAGAAATTGCTCTGAAACGACTTAAAGCCAAATTGGAACAAATACAATTGGAATCTGCCTTGGCTTCCACGAGAGCAACACGGAGAGCACAACAAGGCAATTTGGATAGGAATGAAAAAATTCGTACATATAATTTTGTGCAAGATCGTATCACCGATCATCGTATACAAGGTGGAACTGTACACAATCTGAAGGAGTATCTTCAAGGCGGGGAACATTTGAATAATCTAATGCAAAGAGTGGCTATGGAATGTCGCAAGAAAAAACTAGCAGAAATGGTTGAAAATTGGAAAATGCCTGAAACAAAATAAAATAGAAAATAAAAAAAAAATCAAAAGTATTTAGGAAATGTTTTACTGAATTTTTATTTAGCTATATTACTCCAATCACCAGCAGATCCCATCTGCATTAAATGCTTGCGTACAGCTGTTTCCATTATTGCCTGTATTTCACGGCAACCTGCCAATGCTTGTTCAATCACCTTGGGCAAATTATCCAAATGAAAACGTTGGGTCATCTCCATGAAGGCTATTTTGTTAGATGTTGGCAGTGAGGCAACAGTTAGTGTTGGTCCTCCGGAAATTTCCTCGTGATTGGACACATCAGTCAGTGGAATGTTGTTCTTACTCAACGATGCGGTACACGCAACCACATATTCCTTAAGGCATATACCCGCATCCACCAAGGCCAAGGTTGCCGCATTCAAAGCAACAGCATAGTTGGCACCATCAGCTTGCATTACCTCAACATAAACATCAATTTGAGATCTTGGATATAGTTCGGTTTTTATAGCAGCCCGTAAGGCCTGTCGCAAGTACAGTGTAATTTCTTGAGATTTTCTATCTCCTCGAGGTCTCTTTTTTCTTTCGGCTGTTGAAAATGTGGCCATGCTGTATTGACAATTAATGACCACTTCATTTATGTCCATCTTCTTGTTTTGAGCCTGGTGGGGGCCATAGACGGCCGCCAAAACCTTTGTATTACCTTGTTCCAAATAGGCGCTTCCATCAGGTTGCTCAAAAACTCCCAATTTACATTTTATTCTACGCAATTCGTGTGGACGACGACCATCCAAACGAAGTCCTTGTTCACTCAACAAATCAAAATTGGACATACTCTTGGTTACTTGGAAGGAAGAAGTACCGCGTGTTCCCCTTTACCGATATAAATATTATTGTTTACATTTTTTGGTGTGAAATTAGTCAAAACGTCGTGCAACGGATACATCAACAGTTGTTTTTAATCGAATTACAATAATCGATTAATCGATGTAGGATACTTTAAAATGAATAGGAAAAATACAACCATAAAAGATTGAACAATTGCTATAGTTTTTTTTTAGAGTTATGTCTGTCGTTATTTGGTCTGTTCCCGTACTGCAAGAATCTACTAGATTTTACTATTTTCTTCGATATCATAAAGGAAAAAAGTTTTATCGTAGTAAGAAATATTAGATTCTTGTAGTACGGGAACAGATCAATTATTTATTGGTCCGTTCCGCAAGAATATGTTAATCGAAATTATATTCGATTTTCCATTTATACATTTTAAAATGTTTGTGTACGGGAACACATCATATATCATACAATCGATATATCTCAATTCGATCTGAAGATCCCTAATGTAAAGTGAACAATATTATATTTTTTGTATTGTTTTAAATATTATAAATTATTCTTTTAATATGGAATATCAACTAATTGACTTAGTTAAACAGAACCCCATTCTATATGATAAAAAATATCGCAGCTTTCAATACCGAGAAGAAAAAATACGAAAATGGAATGAAATTGCGAAAGCATTACGCCGAGATGGTAAATATTGAAATGAATTTTGGGATTAAACAATAATAATACCTGTAAACAATTACAATTTTCAGCCAATTTTGTGAGATTGAAATGGAAAAGCTTGCGTGACACCTATAGACGTAGATTGTTGCGCAAAGATGGAGAAGATGATGATGGACCAACAAAAAATTGGAAATATAATGAACAGTTATCATTTTTGAAAGACCAATATCCGGAGTGAGTATGAAATTCTTAATCCCTAAATCAGTATCATTAATACGATAATATGCAATTACAGCACCGCAGAAATCACAGAAATTAAACTAGAGGATGACGAAGAGTTACAACTAGAATTAGAAGAACAATTACAAGAAGAATTTTTACATGATGAAGCAGAGATAGTAGAGGAAGATGTCACTATTCCACATGAACCTGACTTTGAGGTGGAAAATTTTAACTTGAATGAATATCTTAAGAAATTCGATGTTTCCAATAATAATGCAAATACGACACAAGCGGAAGAACAGTCGAAGAAGAAGAGGCTTGATAAAGATACAATTATTAGCGAAGCAGCCCAGGAAATGGCTTCGCTACTACAGTGTGCTAAACAACACTTTACCCCGCCATCGGCCACACAAATCTTTTTCAACTCCATTGCTTTGCAAGTGGAAGAGGCCAACTTGCCGCCAATAGATTTAATGCGTTTACAGCAAAGAGTTTTGGAAGCCGTAACACAGGAAATTGTTATGTCACAGGATGGCGCTACATATATTATTCAAACATAAAATACTTTAAGTAATCTTGTTTAGTTACCATATGTTAATATAATAACTTTTCTTATAGCAAAATACATATATTTTTAATCATACAAAAAATGTCTTAATTCTTTTTCGATATTCACACTATAGTCCGGCATAAATCAAAAAAGTGATTTTTATTTTTGATGGTGGGCATGATAACTTCTCACTGGAGCATTGGAATCCGAAAATTCCAACGGTGTTAGAAAGAGTTTGAGAATCACTCTTGCCGTCACTTGATACTGACACAATAAATCGGCTATATTTTCAAGAGTTCTTGAGATTTTCACTTGTAATTTTGTATGTAAAAAAAATGTTGACACGGAGAATGGGGGGTCCCCTTAAGTTGAAATTGCATTTTTTGAAATAAATAAAATATTTCTTACACAATCTGATTGAGAAGAAGATCTTCCTCTATTCCTTGTAAGATGTGAGTCAATCTAAAACTTAAAACACATTTTCTGCGAAATCGATTTTTTTATTTATACCGGTCGTTTAGCAAATGAACGATTTAGGTACACAACATGTTCACTTCTATGTTCCATTCTCTGAAGAATGTGATTTAACTCAGCATCAAGTGACAGCTAAAGGGCTTCTCAAACTTTAAACGCGTTTTTCTCTTTTGCGAATGGCGGGCACGATAACTCAAAAACTAATAACCCAATCGATTCCAAATTTTTAAGCGTTTCTCTGTGAGTGTATAGCTATCATATGAACTAGGATAAAGCCAATCGGTGAAGATCTTCCTTATTTTTTAACTTGGTTTTTGGTCAAAAATCGGCGATTTTCCAAAAATATTTCTTCAAAGATCCGCCATTTTGTTAATTTTAGAGCGAAGTCAATAATCCTAGTTCATACGAGAGCCATACATGTACTCTTTCTAACACCGTTGGAATTTTCGGATTCCGATGTTCCAGTGGGGAGTTATCATGCCCGCCATCAAAAGTAAGGACTTTTCTTTAATTACAAAAAACAGCAACAAAGCAACAACAAAAATTTTTTGTAAATTATTTTTCTTCTCTTTTAAATCTTCAATTATATATGTGCAAAGTTACAAACCTTAACAAGCATTGGTATTGATTTACCAGCCCATTGAAAATCTTGAAAAATTAAAATCCAGAATGGTTGGGGTTCCCTTAAACTATATTTTTAATTATTATTAAGTGATTATTGTTGGGCATAGTTGACGGAAATGAATATAGTGTTCTGGACGATCATTTTCATCAATCCGAACCCAATCCAACTTGGCTAAATTATACAAGGAATGTAATAACACCGCATTTCCAATATTTTATTCAATAAATGTTTTCAAATTTTAATTTGAATAACAGAAACAAGTATACAAAATTTATTTATATTATATTTTATTCTTTAAAAAGCTTCAATAAATATGGTTTCAAATCACTTATATGTATGGTTTCTGATAGTGTAGTGTCACGATTTCGCAAACGTAACAGACCTGTTTTCAAAGCATTTTTCTCAACGATAACTGCATAAGGAATTCCAAGTACATCAGCCTTACTCCAAATGCTACCAACATCTTCTGCATCACTTATGTGATTGTCATACAATCTGAGTCCAGCACGATTTAAAACATATTTTAAATGAACGCATAATTCATTCAAAATTTCATTACTAATTTCTCCGGACACCAATAAACACTGGTATGGTGCCAATTTTCGGTTTAGCTTTAGTACATCTCTCCCATGTTCGTCAGTTACACCATCTAAAAGTAAGCCGGCGGTGGCCAAATTTAAATCAACCACGGATCTAACTACTGAAACATCATTATTTAAAATTGTATTCAATTGACCGAATTCATTTAGATGTGCTAATACTATTGTCTCCATTTCAATTGTGTTGCCGAAAGTTTTTGATTTTATAGTTATTGATTGGCATTTCTTTGTAAATTCGTCCCTGCTCTCTTCTGATACATCAAATGACTCAACAACATACCGGCTAGGATCAGCAGAATAGCGCATCCACCATATTTTACGTTCCCGTTGTATATTATAAAACATATCTCGTCCACGGGATGCATGTGTAAAGTAGTCAGTCACTAATTTAATATCTTTGGAAGATTTTATGAAAAAACACGAATTTTGCACTGACTCAGTTCCATAACAGACAGTTTTAGCCATGTCTGGCAGGCATATACTTTGCTTGCTGTATTTTTCCAATCTCTTTGTAAAATGTTCGTCTTTTAAAAATGAAAGACGGTCATTATTCACTTCAACGTTAGATGTAATTTCATTATAGTGTGAAATAGAATCTGATCCGAACAATTTCCAATGATTCAACAGTTGATCCTGATAAACTTTAGCATTTTTAAGGAACTCTATGCATGTGGGATTTTTCTCAGTTAACGAATGAGTTCTCAGATATTCAGATTCGCTCAATAATTTCAAAGCTCGCCTCATCATAGAGTCCTGGAAAAGAATTGAAACCTATTCATTTAATATAATGTTAACAAATTAATTTAATATAAGGATAATCCAGAAGCAAACCTTACTATTTTCATAAACTATTGGTAGATATAAACAAATATCAGCTGACGCATGTTTACAAAAATGTACAAGAACAAATGATATTTCCAAACAATTAAACAGATTGAATTTTCTTTCATAAAATTATGATTTATCTCAGCAACATTGTAGTTAGATATTAAATGTTTTAAATGCTGTGGTAAATAATTTTTAATGGATTCAATTTTAAATTTTTGTAACTACAAGAATATACCTTTTGAATTCTTAACTGTTATTAACCGTACTGCAAAAATCCTCTAATTCTTCTATATCATAAAGGACAAAACTTGAGTTAAAATAGATGATTGTCCCAAAAAAAAAAAAAAAATAGTACATATGGGGGGAGGGGATACTTGACGAACTCTCTTTTAAGGGCTAAGCAGAATGCTCGCGTTGAGCTATCCGTCGCGTTATATGTTATCGAAAATACAACAACCACAAGGGAACGATAACACAAACGCATATCGTTTCCATGTGGTTGTTGTATTTTCAATGACAAATAACGCGACGGACGGCTCAACGCGAGCATTCTGCTTAGCCCTTTAGAGAGGTAGGGGGTATATTGCCACACGAAAAATTACGCACTTTGAAAGTTAATCAAGTCAACAGCTGTGCTAAATGGACTACCTATTTATTGTGCCATGATTATGGTTTTGTTCCAATTGTTGGTATTTTCGAAAATTTCGAATCTGGCAACTATAACTGGTAACATTTTAAAAACATATGATTTCTTCAACACAAAACATTGTTGATGCTCGCTTGATTTGTTTCATTAAATAATTTGTAATTCACTTGGGTACAAAAATAATTATGGAATTCGAATTGATTGATTTTGTTAAAGCCAATCCTATAATGTATGATAAAAAGTATCGGAGCCTAAATTATCGTGAACGGAAAGATGCCAAATGGAATGAAATCGCTAGGAAGTTGCGTAGAGATCGTAAGTGACAATGGACACAATAGAATAGACGCACGCTATGGCGAGCGACGATTTCTTCTGAGGAACACAATAACAGTGTTTTGTATTTATATTTTGTTGATATTATAGCCAATACGCTTAGACTCAAATGGAAAAGTCTGCGTGATACATTTAGAAAGAGATTACATCGTAAGAAAGTGGATGAGGAGGATGCTCTTACATCTAGAAATTGGAAATATCACAACGCACTCATGTTTTTAAAAGATCAATATACGGAGTAAGTTACTTTTATTTTTCTCATTGCAAACTAAAATATTAATCCTTATATTGCATATAGAATTATCGTTGATTACAAATCGGATAAGGAGAGCGAATCAGATCAGGAATCACAGATTGAAGATGCTGAACAAACTTTCGCAAATGCCGAAGAAGAATTTGAAGTTGAAAATTTTGATTTAAATGATTATCTTAAGAAATTCGATTCCAGTACACAGCATAACACGACCACACACAGCACTACCGTTCCAGTTACGAGCGATGAACCTCCCAACAAGAAGAAGAAATTCGACAAAGAAACAATGATAAATGAAGCATGTCAGGAAATGACAGTTTTGTTACAAAATGCCAAACATCATTTTACACCTCCCAGCGCTACGCAGACATTTTTCAATTCTGTGGCAATACAAGTGATCGAAGCCAAATTAAATCCAGTCGAGTTGATGCGCCTCCAACAGAGAATACTAGAAGTAGTAACACAAGAAATTCTAACTTATCAACAAAATAGAACGTATGAAACATGAATTTATTTATAAACTTAGTTGTTACATATTCTCTTTATACAAATAGTCTTTTAATAAATCTCGATTTAAAAAACCTTCGTTTCCAGAACTACATTGAAAGTTTTCGTATACTTTTGATTTGGGCAAAGTAATAGTTTCTCGCCATACTCCTTTTTTAAATTCCTGTGTATTTTCATCATAGTGATCGACTAGTTCTTTGAAGAAATATGATTTGTCATGATCGATTGCAAAGTTGTGCAGGATAACACAAGCCTTTACAATATGACAAGCCGTTTCTGGAAGACAAGTGAATTTGTTTTGCAATACTCGCCATTTGTGTAGCAAAACTCCATAGGAATTGTCAAGGTAATTGGAACACTTCTTAAGACGTTCGTTGAAATTAAGTTTATCCTCGGATATCGCTTTGCCGGGATACGGTCTCATTGTATGTTTTAACAAAGGAAACGAGGATGGTGTAACCATATAAGCAGTCAACATCATACCCGTTGATGCATCAAGTATCTGCATATCCTCGGGTAAAGATGTTAGATTGTCTTCCAACAACTTTTTCAAAACGTTTTCCTTTTCCACAATTTCATGTATCAATCCAACGTCAACATTGACCAACTGATACCGTGTGTTGCAAGATCCCATTAACACTATGGGATCTCTGGTTTTACGTTCCGTTACAAATTGAATGGCATCAAAACTACCCACACAGTTTGGCAGGCCAGTTGCTTCCATATAGGCATCGCTTTGATCATAGTATTCTTCATTGTCCAAATTTGTTGTAAAATAGCCGGATAATTCTTTAGCTATGCATTCACAGGTCTCGCTGATTATTTTACGCAAAGTGGACATGCCCAAACGAAATGCGATCGACAACAAAGGTTTAGGAGTATCAAAGGCCAAATATCTGAAATGGAATCAAAAAAGTAAGCATTCATCCTTTTTCTTTTGTATATTAACAAATATCTTACATGATCGTAATAAGTAATCTACATTGTGGCGGTATTGGCTTTCTCTGGGAATACTTGAGTAACTTCTTTCTCAGTAACCGCAGCAGATGTTCAAACGTTGTTATGTTCAAACGTGTAAACTTACGAAATTCCCTATTGTTCCTCTGTTTAATTAATTCGAAAATTTGATTGAACAGACTATGCATGTCCCTCTCGCTTTGTGAGAATTCCTCACGAGTCCAAACCTGGCGTGAAGTATTGGGACAGACTATATCGATGAAATTTACAAATGCAAGATATATCTTAAATAATTCCATAAATTTCTCCATATAGTCATAACGAACCAATATATTGGAGTTTTTAACTTTATTGTAATATTGCATTTTCAAAAATTAGATACTGGTTTAAGAAATTCTCTTGTCGAACGCTATCAATGTGTTTTGTTGGAATGTCAGATGTTTAACGCTGTTCAATGTGTTTCAAAAGTGTTGCCATATGTTGAAAATTGTCAGAGCTACAGGAATCTCGTCGCTGAATAATATAAGCTATGTCTGTTTACTCGATATTTGGTAACAATTGTTACCATATATTGTCTGTTTACCCAAAAATCCAGTAAACGAGAGTCAAGTGAGAGAGCAAGTTTGACAGTTGAACAGCAACAAACTTACTGGAGTTTACTGAAAGAATTTTATGCAGTAAGATTTTGCAAACTCAGTCATTTTTGGATCAGCTGTTTTATGACCAAACACAAAAATTATTCAAAATGTTTTTTTTAATTTGCAAAGTTCGATTTGAAGTTAAGTTGTATAAAAATGACAGAAAATGGAAGACATTTCGTAAGTAATGCAAAGTTTCATTAAATTAGAAACTAATTCCTTATATATTTTTAGGCAAGTTCCAGATAGAGGGCAATATTGATGCAGGAAGCTTAAATGTTCCCGGGGAACATACCAAATCAATTTTTCTTTTATTATTCATTTTTTTTAATATTAAATGCAATACAAATAATTGTGTTCGTCCTTTGTTTGTTGTTTATTTTGGCGCAAATCAAATGTTTTCTTGAATCAGCTGTTTATTTGCTAAATCTTACTAAATGTTGTCTGTTTACTTTTCTCAGTAAAAGAGCAAAAGAGACTAAAAACGACTTACTCTCTGAACTAGAACTTACTGAATAAATGTTACTGGAAAAGTAACCAGACACACTTATTGTCAGAAAGGAGAAAATACACCTCTACCTTATGGGCAATAATGTCAGAATAAATGAATGCAACAAGTCGTTCTGTTCATTTCACATATTTTTAAAATTTTACCAAAGACGCGAAAAAATTGATGGAATGTCAGGGTTTCTTTTCAAAAACAAGTTGGGAATATGATTTACATGTTGTTGCATTCACAAATCATACATCTTATACATCAGCTGCGCCATGATGCAATAATAAGGTGATGTATCACAACAAAAACCTTTGTTTTTGTCTCGACCTTCTGTCAAATTTCGATTTCAAGTAGAAATTACGCACTTTGACAGTCAATCGAGACATCAGCTGAGCTAAATGGACTTCCTATTCATTGTGCCATGTTATAATATTTAATTAACATGGTTGGCAACATTGCACATCGAACTCAAATTGCGCACTTTGGCAGTTAATCGAGACAGCTGCACTAAATGGACAACATATTTATTGTGCCATGCTTGGAGCGAACAAATTCATTGAAGTAAACCAATTTCGATTGGATTGGAACTACTCATCAATTTACAAATCATCGTTTTTAATGTGTTCAAAGCCACAGCTGTTTGGTAACAACGGCGTTGCCACATGTGTGGCGCATGCCAAAGGTAATGCAACGATTGAAAACAATAACTACACAGTAAACAGATTAGATTGGATTAATTTTTTATTAAAACAAATTAAACATGGAATATCAATTGATAGAATTAGTAAAAGCCAATCCAATTCTTTACGATAGGAAATATCGAAATCCTCGTTATAGGGAAGAGAAGATGGAAAAATGGGCAGAGGTGGCTCTGCAATTGAGAAGAGACCGTAAGTAAAAAAAATGGCTTGCACATGATCATTTTACAACCTTATTAAGGATGAAGGAAATAGTTTTAGATTAAATTGTGTTTTCTATGATCTTGGTTTTAGCCAGCACAATTCGCATACGATGGAAAACCTTAAGGGACACGTACATCAGAGAACGGCAGCGAAAACAAAGGGAAGCCGAAAAGGATGAATCGGAACGTTCACACTACACCTGGAAGTATTATCATCATTTGGAATTTTTGAATAGTCAACTCCGAGAGTAAGTAGCATCTTGCACCTTAGCTCCGTATTTGTAACTATTTAAATTATCTGACTTATTTTGACAGGTCATCAAATTCCAATAAAATAGAGCAAGGAGAACCAGAATTTGCTCAATATATTCAGGAGACCACTACCTACAACGATGAAGAGGAAGAACACGATATCGAATATGAAGCTGAGAATTTCGATTTAAACGAGTACATAAAAAAAATTGACAATTCTACAGCGACGGTAACAAATCTGAGTAAAATTGGTACATCGGAAGAAATGAACAAAAAGCGAAAAATTGACAAGGATGCCATTATAAATGAAGCATGTCAAGAGATTTCGTCATTGCTGAAAAATGCCAAACAACGATTTACACCACCATCTCCCAATCAAGTTTTCTTCAATGCCATGGCGTTGCAAGTGGAAGAGGCCAAATTATCGCCCATCGATTTAATGCGCCTGCAACAACGACTTCTTGAAGTCGTTACCCAAGAGCTGGTTATGTATCAAGATAAGACATATACTTCTTAAATATAAACATTTATTATTATATACTTTCTCTAAATAAGTAATCCTTTAATAAATCTCTACTTGCGAAAGCTTCACTGTCCGCTGAATTTTCATAGTTATTGAATAGTTTAGTCTTTGGCAGCTTCACCGTTTCTCGCCAAACACCTTGTTTGAATTCTTGGGTTTCTTCGTCTATGTGATCCATTAGTTGGTTGTGCAGATATGAGGAATCGTGCTCTATTGCAAAATTGTGTAAAATGACACATGATCTAATGATGTTACAGGAAATTTCCGGTAATCCCGAAAACCGATTTTGTAAAACTTTCCATCTGTATAGTAGTATTCCAAAAGCATTGTCCAGGAAGTCACTGCAACATTTCAGCCGAGCATTAAATGCTTCCTTTTGAGCATTTAACACTTTTCCAGGATATGGTCTCATTGTGTGTTTGACAAATGGAAAACGGGAGGGTGTTACAAAGTAGGACGGTACCATAACCCCAGTTTCTGGCATTTGCATGTCGGCTGGTAAAGGCAAACGATCCAAATTACTTTGTAGCAAACTATTTACAATATTCTCTCTTTCCACTAGGTCTTGCATCAGATCCAAGTCGACATTAATCAGTTGATATTTACTATTACAAGAAGCTACTAAAACAATTGGTTCACGAGTTTTGCGTTCAGTTAAAAATTGTATAGCATCCAAACCACCAACACAATTCGGTAAACCAGTTGTTTCCAATTGTTCTTCGCTTAGCTCATAGTAATCGTCGGCGTTTAATGTGTTCAAGAAATAGCCTGAGGACAGTTCATTGGATATACATTCACATGTTTCGGTAATAATGGAACGCAATGTTGTTGAACCCAAACGAAATGCCATTTGCAACAATGGTCGGGGAGAGTCATAGGCTAAGTACCTGGAAATTAATGTATTGGCTTTAAAATATATTTCAGAATAATACCTTAATCTCAATACTCACATCAATGTAACCAATAAGCGACATTCTGGCGGTATAGGCTTCCTGGCCGAATACTTTTGCAATTTCTTTTTCAGCAACTGGACCAAATGTTCATATGTTGAAATATTTATACGGGTAAATTTGCGAAATTCTCTATTATTTCGCTGCTTAACTAGATCCATTAACTGCAGGTACAGCGAATGCATTTCACGTTCCCGCTGGGAGAACTCTTCTCTGGCCCATCTTAGACGGGTTGGACATGCCAATTCGATAAAGTGTATAAAAGCAATATAGATTTTCAGAATTTGTAAAAATTCTTCCATATAATCGTATGTCACAAGCCACATTTTGTTTAAACGGTTTGTTTACGATATTGTTTATTTACAGTTTTTTTGTTATTATAGAGTGACTGATGCTTGTTCTTCTTAATAACGCGTAACCCGGCCATCGGTAGACAGTGTTATGCAGTTCGATTTTTAGTAGCTAGAACAATAACCATATGCACACAGCACTTAATGTTGTTGAAGTTTTTTGGTGCTGCCACTCAATGCCCCCATGCGCAATAGGGCTGCTACAACAACAACAATGCACCCACCCCCAAAACTAGAGAAGAAGTCGATCTTCTTGGGTCGATACATCCCCTATTAATAAGTTCATCCAGGGAGATCACCGGGATGTCAGCTGCCTCTTAAATTTACTGTCAAAATCCATTATTGTGAACTGACTTCTATTATGAAAGCGTAAACACAGACAAATTTGTGGCATTAGTCTTGAGAAGAAAACCGCTGATTTTCGCTAGCTGGGTGAATTTTTTGAAGAAAGACCTAAAAGAAATATTTTTCTTCAGTACTCAAATAGTGGTAAAACTTTTCTAATTTATAACATGAACATCAGAAACAATTCGATTAGAACAAGATATTTGCATTTTCGCAAGGTGGCTTGTTCCATAAAATCAAAATCCTCGTGTGTCCCCCTTTAATAACGCGTCCGTCTGGAACTAATTACTTTGTTATAGATGAAACAATTTTTCATGATATTTCCTACTGTATTTTGAAAAGAAATCATAACCTTTCATTCATTTTTATGGTATGGTACCACATTTTTTGTTGTATTAGATATTGGTCCGCCTTCCGACTAGCGAACTATATACTAAACGACTAAAACGACCACGGGGAAAACATCGCAAACTGACATTATAGTAAATGAAACACCAACGATGTGGCAACATTGATATTATACAGCCACAGTAGAATAAGAAGAAGACAACTTGACAGTTTATCAATAACAATTAGGATATATTGGGATTGAAATATTAGCTTCATAGTTGCTTGAAGAGACACAAATTATATTGAAATAGTTAAAGTCTATCAAAAAATCCTATTTCAGAAAGGAAAATGTCAAATTCAGCAGCAGGTAAAGTATTCATCCCATTAGTGATGTAAAATACATTTTAGTTCTCATTGAAACGATGTAGAATCCTGTCGGTACACCAGTGGACATCTGTCCCCTCGAAGAACAACATACTTCCTGATAATAGTTTTGTACAAATTGAATTTTAATTTAATATTTCCATTTGTCAGGGCAATGGGTGAAATTTTTCAATGCGTCCGGCATACCCTCTCCTGCAGCGGCAACATATGCCCACATTTTTGTGGAGAATAGAATTCAAAGTGATATGTTAATGGATCTGAATAAGGAATATTTACGAGAAATGGGAATAACGCCGATGGGTGATATAATTGCAATATTGAGGTATGCCTAAATAAATTTATTCAAATAACTCTTGTCACTATGCTAAGATTCTTTCAAAATAGACATGCCAAGAATGTCAGTGATCAGACAGCCCGTGAGAAAGTACTGAGCACAGAGGTGCCTGTGGCAGCCGTGGCCGCTAATCCAGCCCTGCCTTTGGAAAAGAACAAAATCAGACTCAGGCGTAAGAAATGAGAAAAATTGTTTTAAAGTAAATACTCAATTTAATAAACATCTCTTTATTTAGCCTCATCAACGGTATCTACCACCACGACATCGTCAGCTGTCGTGGCCCCTCTTCCACCCGTCAAGCCCAGAAGAGTATTACCAGAACATGAAGGAAAATACAAAATCAAATTACCTTCAGGTACCACAGAACGAAGCAAACAAATATTGGCCAAACAAGCCAAATGTAAGAAGACCATTTGTATGGAAAACGGAATGCACCACTAACTCCTGTATATATTTTAGTATATTCTGACAGAGAAGCTGCCAAAGATAAATCCACAATATTCAAAAGACTTGCCATTAATTCTAAGGATACCATAGAGATTGACGAAGAGACATCGACTACATCATCATCCACAAGCTCAGATAATGTTAAAGTAAGAATCACTGGCCTGGGAAGTAAATCACAAACATCATCATCAATATTTTCGCGTTTGGGTGGTAAAGAGGAAGATGTTGCAGCTGTAACGAAGCAAATTAAGCCCATATTAAAGAATACAGCTAAGAATGTAAGTGTTAGCTATATACGAGTTTTGTAATGCCATTAATATCACAATTCATATTTCAGAGATTATCAACAATTGTCAAGGCAAAAACTGTTGCCACCGCGCCAACTGTTGTGAAACCGATTAAACAGAAAGTATTCTTAGTCAAAAAGGTTCCACTTAAAGATGATACAGATAATGACAACAATGACGGCGCAGATATATCCGACGAGGATATGTGGGATAATGATATGGACACTTCAGGGGGAAGTGAGAAGTTTGTAAAATTTGCATCTACTGCTGAGGTGAGAGAATTTGCCTCGCGAAGATATAGTTCACCAACAAAGAAAACATTTAATGCACGCCAAGACATGATGAAGGAGAAACCAGTTAAAGCAAGGCTGGGTTTGAGTATGAAATTTAAAATGTCGTTTTTTGTTTATATTTAACAAGAAACCTTATTTACAGATTCTAAACTGCATACGGTAAAGAAACCTGTGTCATTCAAGGCCTCACCACCCTCCAAAGCAAAGGCTTTGCCAAAAATGAAGGCGGATTTAAGTCGCCGAGATATACCTGTCCATAAACGTTTGGGTAATGCATCGAATGTCAAATCAAGTCCCACAGCTGGTGTATCATCAATCTCAAAACGTTTGGGAAAAGTTCATGTAGCAGGTTCAGCCGCCAACCAGACAAAGAACGCGAAAGCGTCTGTATTTGATCGTTTGGGATTTAATAGCTAAAAACAATTTCACAAAGGCTGCACTCACTTAAATACATACACAAACAAAAATCAGGAGTTTGTGTAGTTTTATAGTTTATAATTTTTATAAAATTTTTGGTTTAACACATTGTAACTTTTGTGTTTACAAAGTATGCTTAATTACTAATTTATATTTAATAAATTGCATATTCAAATCTCAATTCATTTCGGTTCTTAACAACAATTTGGTTTGTTTGTGAAAACATAAAAAGATAGGTGAATACATAAAATGACTCCTTCCCTTGATATATTTTATGTAAAATAAATAATTTGAATGTTTAAAATAAATAGATTATGTATTTTATTGCATATCACTCATTACAAATTGCACTCTATAATAATTATCACTACATTTTTTGGTTTCAACTAATTATTGAAATTGTTTCACTTTTTAAGCATTTCAATTATTTATGTAAATAAAATATAATCTTTGCCTTCTTTGAGTTGAAGGCTTTGTAAATTTGCCTCAAAATCACCATTTGTTAAATCCAGTTTCATACAAATTATAATGGGAGGTTGAACTTGACTAAAATGTACAATGGGAATGCTAAAGGTTTGCTGGCGGCATAGACGATCATAGTATTTGTAAAATTTATTTATTTTGTCTATAAGAAAGGAAATGTGGGTCATTATTGCTATGGACAACTCAAAATTACTTACTTTTATCAACATCACAAAATGCCGAAACTTTTCTTTTTTGCTCCATTGGCAATTCACGAAAAAGTCTTCTACCTTGTTTACCAGCATTCCAAATTGAAAACCCCTCAGACCATGGCTTTCTTTGCATTACATTCTGTAATAAATGTTTTAATCTAATGTGTCGTATGGTTTTTTCTTGGACACTAAATGTTGTGGCTTCATTGTGGTATCGGTATTTTACTAAATATTCATCTACTCTCTTAATATGGCCATTATTATCTAAATGTTTGTAGAAGAATATCAAATCCTCAGGACATCCTTTACCTTCTTCCGAAAATCCACCTTCGATTTGATTATAAACCATACGATGACACATCCATGTTGGCATAATTATTGTGGGTCCATTGGATGTGTAGATTTGTATCATTAATTTTTCCGCGCTAAGATCATTGGCCCATTTTGTAAAGCGACAGGTTGCATTATTCGGTATGCGGGTAAATTTCGAACCAATTATCTGTTAAAGGAAATTTGATTATAAATTACTTATTACTATTATTTAAACAAAAATATTTCACACAATTACCGCATTAGTATGGAGTTTTGCCAATGTATATTGCTTTGAAATGCGTTCTGGCATCATTTCATCATCAATATCCTGGAAGCATAAATAATTCCCTGTGGAAGCTTCAATGGCCCTATTGCGCCCATAACCAACTGAAAATTTAAAATCATTTAATGTTCAAAAATACATCTTTAAATGATATATGATCTTATTATAGTGGGATAAATTAAAACACGATTTTTTGGTTAAAAAGTGTTGTTTGTACTCTATGAATACAAAAATTTCCATCAAAAGTTTGTTTTGATAACTACAAATTTATTTATTTATTTCAATCTTAACATGTATAACAAAGGCTTTAGGCCAATAACGAAATAATCTGTGTAATCAATGATATAAGATCAATATCACTTGGGGTAATATATAACACACTTCTTAAGATCAAAGTGGCAAAGAGACGCTGAGTACGGTCTGAACGGACAGTTGATATATAAGAAAACTGACGCTATCACAGAAAATATGAAAAAAATCAAAACACTCTGATGCAATATCAGAACTTTTTCGATAAAGAATAATTTTGCCGTAGTCAGGAATAAAAACTAACCAATAAATTGTAATAGTCACGGTGCTTGTTCTGTCCCTTCATACCGATAGGTTTTTAAAATAACTTACCGCACTTTTCAGAAATTACTTAGAAGTGGCAGTGTGTACGAACATTGTAATGCAAAAATGAAGGCATCCGACAAACCAAAACGGATAGTTTAAATTCGCCATAGGTTTGAATATGGCCTGCGTCCACGTTTATGTAAAGAGTATTCTTAGAATCTTGTTATACGTTTTCCAACAAAATCTATATATATATATATATACATACATATATACATATGTATATATATAAATGAATTGTTGTTCGTTAGACTCGCTAAAACTCGAGAACGGCTGAACGGATTTTTCTTATTTTAGTCTTGAAATGTTCGTGGAGCTCCAGGGAAGGTTTAAAAGTTGAGAAAAAATCGAAAACCGCGAAAATTTTGCAAAAAATTATTATGACGCATATTTGCATTTCCACGAATTTTGATTAGAGCTATTTTGATTGCACCACGTCGTAGTTGCTATTTTGAGATATTTTGGGGTAAAATTGTTGGTGGATCTTTCCTCAAGGCTTTCATTTGACAATTATTGAAAATTTTCAAAATATTTTTTTTTTATTTTTTCAATTGTATTAACATTGTATTAAAACATTTTTTGGGAGAATACAAAAAAATAATTGAGAAGTATATCATTGAATGTACACGCGATCATGTACACGTTTTCCATTAAATTCACGTACACAGAACACCTCGCATATATCCGATACCAAAAATGTGTATCACAGGGAATGCTAATATACGAGATATTTTTCAAAAATCTGTCATTAAGCTCAGATGTAAAGAGAACAACTAAAAAAACAGCAATATTAGAAAAACAGCATGATATCTAATTTGAAGGTTATAACAAAACTTCCGTCCGATGTTACCTATTCGTATTGAACATGCCAACTACCGATAACACTCAGGTTGTAAAAGGGGGTAAGAATTTCAACATACCGAAAATTGAACGCGAAATAATTGTGGGTCTTTTTAAAACTTTAAGCTATAGTGCATCATTTCTGGGATGATGCTTATTCACACCCAATACCCCGGAATGACATATTTTAGCTACGACAATCGGAATGGAGATATATTATCCGGAAAGTTGGACCAATATTGGTAATTCTTTGTAAAGAAATGTTGTACTCACTGATCATCGAAAATACAAAATTACAGCCAATTTGGATGAAACATGTGACCAAACCTCTCAAAATACAGAAGAGTTAACCAATATTGACAATTTTAAGTAGGATTCATGCTACCAAATAAGACAATTAATTACAACTGATTATGTTGAAAAACGTGCCCCAAAAATGTGGAGTGCGCTTATATGGAGGCTTATTGGAAGCTTGCACAAATTTTTTAGGAACATTTTGTACTCAATGATCATCCAAAATATAAAATTACAGCCAAAAACGGAATATTAGGGGTTACCCGGATACTTAGGCCAATATTGATAATTTTAAGTAGAGAGATTTTCTGCTCAATACGTATCCCCTATATTATATTAAAACCAATTCTGTTGGAAACCGTGGCCAATATCTTCAAAATACGGAATGTTTATTGCTACCGTTACATGGGCAGTACCCCGAAACATGTGCCAATGTTATTAATATTTGGTACGGACACTTTCTGCTCAATTACAACCAATTCTGTTGATAGCATCGTCCAAATTTCTCATATTTCGAGGTACCGTTATATGGGTGCTACCCTAAACAGTGAACTAATATTGAACATTTTCATTCCCAAATATGCTAGGAGAAGTAGCAATGTACGTGGAAATATCAGAGCACTATCTCAAATCCTGGAGGGTAGAAAAGCAAACATATTGGGCTATCGTAATATTGGGATATGTGAATTATACATCAGCAATATTGCTATGCAAGGCAACGTTTGCCGGGCCCGCTAGTTTACTATAATTAAATATTTTCATTGGGTAAAAAAAAAAATTACCAAGAACTATACATGTTGGGTCAATGAATATTACTCATATGATCGTCCCCTCTGATATGCGGTATTTTGGTTTGAACACGTTTTCCTGCCGAATTGATTGTAATTTGATATGTGGGGTTCACATTGGGAAGTATTTTTCCAAAAGTTATGATTTTTGGTATTTTAAGATTTTAGGAAAATGCTAAAAGATAATTAAGTTATTTTAGTATATCCCATATATAGATTTCTTCGTTTTTCATTACATATGAAGTATCCCTTTATTTTCAGTATCCATAGAAAAATTGTTGACCGGCCGAATTGACCTTTGTTTTGTATTTTGGTATATACAAGGCGTCTTCAATCTTTATATTCAATTTTCAGATTTATTATTTGCTCAAAATTCCACAGAAAGGGCGAATTATGGAATTGACTATGTGAATAATGAACTATATTTCTGCAGATTTTAGAATATCTAATTAGTAATTTTGCAATTTAACTGAAATACGGCCGTTCCACTATGGGTTTTTGCGTTAATTAAAGCAGAGGGTTTATGAAATAAATACCACATAAGAGGATTTCGGGGACGCTGAAAGTAAACATTTAATAACAAGGGTTAAAAATGGCAGTACATTTTACATTTAAAATTGTATGAATGAAATTACAAAAATCCTGAAAATGAAATAAAATAAATCCAAACTGGCGGATCAAACATAAGGAAAAAATATTTCATTTAATATCAAAATAGCGTCGTTTTTGTATTACGGGTGTAACATTATGTGACTTTATACCATAACGAAATAGGAAATATAGTCGATTTGGTTTAAAAACGTGCTCAAAATCCCCAAAGAACCAAAGAAAGAGGGCTCCGTTTATATGGGGCTTGCCACGAAACATAAGTCAATATTTATAGGTTTTGGTACGAATGCGTTTATCTCAGTTTATTCTGTTGTGACTGATATATTTTTGGATCAAATATCATTTATACTCTCGAACAATGGATTTGATATAATAAATTCCCATATTAACCGATATTTCCTCACATACTACAAATATATTCCGGCCTTCTTCAATAAAGCCTTTGGAAATCGAATAGGTTTTAAGGTTGACTCACATCTTTTGAGTTTTTGTTTCAAATAATTAATTTAAAAAAAATTATTAATTTTTTTATTTTTGTTATTTGAATTTTGCCTTGTAAGGGCTGTGATCATTTGAAAGTAATTTTAAGTGAGTTATTTATACTCTTTCGAGTCGAGCTTAATGATAGAAGTTTTGCCAGGAGAAGAACCTACGTACCCACCATTATGCGACGCGTTTCGCTGTTGGTTAAGCGGCTCATCAGGCATATTGGCTTTCCTTTTCATTGCAAAACTTCTATCATTAAGCTCGACTCGAAAGAGTATAAAAAACTAAATTATTTTTTTTAATTTATTATCAAATTTAATTGGACTTTATAATTAGTCAGTATAATATGTTAAAGCTTAGGGGGGTACATTAACCCATTTCGCTCCAAAATTTAATGTTAATTATTATTAAAAAAATACTTTTTTTTATGGGTATAAGGTCCCAATGATATCACAAATATACTCAAAAAATTTTACGATTTTTGTTTTTTTCAGAAAATTGTTTTAAAAATTTCGTGGGGGTTTGGGGGTAGTAGTTAAGGTACATTTTTCTTTTATCTGGGGGATAAGACTTAATATCTAAAATTTTACCATTATCATTCTTAAAACACTCTTCGATTCGAACAGAGGAGCGAAATAGATCTAGTTGAAAATAAGATTAAATTTTTAATTTTGTCTATTTAAATCGTGTAGTTACCTATAAATATGTTATTAAATTTGTGTTATTTGAAATATGTAATAATTTGTCATTTGTTTTACAAACCTCCTTTGGTTAGTCCTGTACTATTCTTCAAGATAATCATTGGTATATTATAAATTTCTCTCAGTGTTTTTTGCCACGAACAAAGTAAATCGTAGGTATTATCACAGCTGCAATCATCAAATACACAAATTTCAATTTGTAGTAGTGATTCGGATGATTGTCTTTGATGTTCTTGTCGAGATTCATTTGTTGTTATACTTGTTGCCTGTTGTTTTGTTAATTGAGCAAATGTACTATCACTGTTACTGTTATTTTTGGCGGTAACTACAAATGTTGTTGGTGAGGTCATGGTTTTTGACACATCAGGAGTCTGCGCTTCGCCTAACGTATTTGTTTTGCATTTTCTCACAGCTGTCTGATTAATAATCGATTCCATGCAACCATCAACCCATTTTGCACCATTTAAGACCGTAATAATTATTGACTTGTAGAGAATATAAAGGAAAATAAGAAATTTCAATTAGAATTTATTGGAATTCTAGAGGTTATGCTACTTACAATTGTGTCTTTTGTTTCAGTTATGTGTGGCATTTTATGGGGTTTTTATTTGCTTTGCAGCAATTGATACCGGTAGCCGAATAAATGCTGTATAGATTTGTTGTCCGCTGAGCTATACATAGATACACGTCTGGCATTTACAATGTTTTACTCTCTTCTGACCAGGCTATAATGTCATGTTGTTTGTGTGATTGTTCATTCGTTCGTAAAGGTAAATAGCATCATACTCAATTCTTCTTCTTGGCACAATATCATTGAAGGAGTTTTGTTTTTTTAGTATTTTCAAATGCTCAAGTATAAAAAATCAGTTTTGTTTTTGGTTTGTTTCGATATTTTATCTGAATGTTAAATTGCAAATAATTGTTCATATATACAAACATATGCACATTGTTCAAAATGTATCATATTTGCAACTGCCTTCAATTCAAATAGAATTTGTGTAATTTTGCAACATTATGAGATAAGAGATTTTTTTTATAATTGGAAAATAGAATTTAACATTATTATTGGTCTAATACTATATACCCTTTTCGGCATATTTTTATTCTAAAAAAATCTAAAATCATTTTGTATAATAAATAATAAATAGTAACTCGTCTTTGGTGCACAATTTACATTAAATCGTAGGGACTCAATCCACGAGCTCAAATTTTTGTTGATCTCCCGTGAACTTAATTACTCTAAATATACGATGTATTTTCTTGGGCCACAGCTAAAAACTTGCTGGTAAGCCTACGCTATTTAGAACTTACAGATAACTTAAATTCCACTCTGCTCAAATCCGCCCTATTAACAGTTGGTACTAGGACAACTATCATTATGTTGTCCTTAACCACCTAATTAATTAAAGGACATTTGATATTGAACTGGGCTGTTTTATTTCATTTTTTCACGTTCCCCTTTGCGACCTCTGTATTAAAACTTTCCCTTTTAGAAGTGGAAGTTGGTTTTTAAACATCGAATGCATTTTTATTTGTTGTTAATAGTCTTTGGAAGTTTAACAGCGCCGTTGTCAGTATCTGCTATTATTGGTTCCAGATACTGGTAGATTACATCTAAAATTTCGTCCTCGAACTATCTCAATATTGAATGTATCGTTCGTAATACTTTTTATGTCCAAGAACAATAATCTTAAGTCGTTCAGTATCCGTTGAGTGTTGATAAAAAGAATCTATGATTTTGGAATTTGCTATTGCTATATATATATATATATGCGAGAAAGGAAAGGCTATAGAACCTTCTCGTATCTCAGCTGGTTATATTTAATGTAGTCTATATTTGTTCACCTTTTGTTATCTTCCCATTGAATGGGCCCTGTTCTCGACCCAAGCGTATGTTTTTATTAATTTCCGATATAAAAATAAACTAACAATCTATTTCGGTTCTTTGCGCTTATGTTAAAATAATGAAAGACATGTTCATTTAATATGTTTAATAAATACATTTATATATATTTTCATTTAGTTTCTCTTTTCTTCTTATAAAATATAAAATTCTTAAATATAAATTCATTGAACATAACAATTGTTTTCAAAACTTAAAACTAATTAAGTAAATCGATAAAGATTTTTAGTAATTAAGTTTTTGTTTCTCTTCGAATTATTGTGCCAAAAAGGCTATACACAAAACTAGACAATTAACAAACAGTTTTTTTTTCGTTATCATATAAAAATACTACATTTTGCCGTATAAACAAATTCTGCACAAATTCATTTTAATTCAAATAAAATAAAGTCTTTTCTCATTAACTATACAAATTCATAGGCAAAATAACACATTTGTTTCCAATATGGAAAAATAAATTTCTAATAACAATAAAATGTATACAGCAAATTGATGGGTTCATATTTACATCTACAATGAATGGGTTTAATAAAAAAACAAATGATCAGTCTTGATTGTGGTTTGATTTCTCCAATGAAAAGCAAATCAAATTTAAATTTGTAAAAACTTTCTGCTTGTGGTCTGTTTTTGATTGGCACTCTCGAATGCATGAATAAGTTCATCCATACCCTTGAGTAGACCCTCTTCACGATTGCCAGGAATCCATTCGTCGCGATGGTTAACCTTTACGTTATCGGGTAAAGGCCGCGACTTGGCAAAATCAATTAGCCAGCAACCGACTTTGACGTCATCGTAGACAATGAAAATACTGGAACCCACAATTTCGTGTGTCTGGAAGAATTTTGATTTTTCCATAACTGTACGCATATGTTTTAGCCGGCAGATTAGATCCTTTTGAACGGATTTTTTGCTATTCAGAAATTGATCAATTGTTTGGGATATTTGTTCGGAGGTGCGTACGGTTTTTAAATCTTTCATGGGTGGTTTACCCTTTAGACGTATGGCTTCAATGCGGAAACCTTTGTTTTGCGATGATGACATGGCTTCACGGAACAGCATATAACGAAGTTTTGTGATGGCCTGTTGTTCATGTTCTTCGGTGGTGGGGGCGTTAACATCGACTTTGATCATTTTTTGATAAAGATCAGGTCGTAGGGTTTTATTGCTAACTTCTGATTCCAAAAAGGTGCGACAACCCATTTTAATATCCATGACACAGGGATCTTTGAAACCTTTGAGCAAATCCTGCAGTTCAATGAACATTTCACCAGATTCCAATTGTATATTACCATAGAATTCGGGTACAATTTTTGAGGTTAGCGATTCTTGGGATAATTGTTGATAAGCCAGAACTTCATAGTCACTGAAGCTGGCAACACGTTTACGGACAACACCACTGGCACAGGGAACAATACTAAAATAAAAGAGAAAATGTTAGATTTTGTTTTAGATTTAAAAGGAGGTTTTAATTAAATTACCTTTCAGGATGTCCAGACAGCTGTAGCCAGCCTGTGGGTTTTTGATTATTATTCTGTTGCTGTTGTTGTTGTAGTAGAACTGGTGTTGCTGGGGCACTTAATTCCAAAGCATTCTGTAATTAGAAAAAATGAAATATTTAATTAGTGATAAGTTAACCAAAAAAGTGGGGTGAGCTTTGTTTTGTTTAAAAGTTTGTGGTAGCTATATAGACAGAAGTATAGGCAGACAGACGAAGGTTTATTGTTTGTTTTGGGTTAAATACATATTTAGTTTTGTTTTGTCGTTCGCTATTGAAAGGTTATCAAGATTTTTTTTTTAATAAATTTGTAAACATATTTCTAATTTGCCAAATATATGTTAAGTCTTAATACAATGGAAATTCCCTTTGGCCATA
The DNA here is from genome assembly GCF_032173495.1 of Musca vetustissima. Classification (NCBI taxonomy): domain Eukaryota; kingdom Metazoa; phylum Arthropoda; class Insecta; order Diptera; family Muscidae; genus Musca; species Musca vetustissima. Next base: position 81,181 of record NW_026877967.1, on the reverse strand, counting down.
AAGTATGTCTGTGAGAAAATGTTACCTTATTTGTATGCAAATAAAATTAAAAGGCCTCCATTGCAATTGTTGCCAGGGGAAAAATAATAAAGAGTTGGTTTCTTCTAACGTTTGTTTAATATTTAAACAAAGTAAACAATATAATAAATACCTTATTTAGATAAATAAACGAAAAAACAACTGTTGGTTTATTGTGGCTACACGTGGAGTTAGCTTTGCAAATAAATACACGCCTCCAAAGCCCAAAAGTATGCTACTTTGTAAATATAAACAAATAAATCGAAGATGAATTGCTTTTCATTTGAGTTTAAAAATTTGGATACTTCTCAAATATATTTTTTTAAATCATTGCTTCTATATGTGTTTGGAAGACACACCCCAGCGAATCTAAGGCGTGTGCATGTATGCAATGCAAATTCTGTCTGTGCCTTGTCAGATTAAAAATATTTACATAGATTTGTAACGTCTTTATTAGATTATAAAACTGTTTATAGATTTTTTTGCTGTTATTCTAAAGAGAGTTAAAGGTGGGAAATTAATTGAATATTGACGTCATTGGGTGGACCTTGTGTAATTACACATTGCAACAAATTTTTATTAATTTATTACAATAAAATATTGGAATATTGTTTACACACCCACCAGAGGTGAGCAAATTTCCTATTTATTATTTACTTCTTTGCTATAAGAGATTAGAAAATAAAACTATGAACAACAATTGAAAATAAACAAAAATTGCATCATTTTGTCAGTTGGGAAAAAAAATACAAAAAACGAATAAAAAATATATGCATGTATATACAAAAAAAAATTATCAGCATGTTCTTTGGACCATAAAGAATATTCCAAACATTTTGAACTTTTTGTTGATATTTTATTATGGAAGGAAGCCATACGTCAAATGTGACCCCATAGTGTGTTTCATGAAAAAGAATCTAGTCACCTGATTTTGGTTAATGGTTAATCTGGTGTACACGAAAGTAATTTATTTCATTATAAAAAAAATAAGAGCCATGTGCTATAATTTACATAGCTTAATTATTTGTAGAGCAAATAAACAAACAGACATATTAAAGCTCCTTGTAATGGAATTATTTTTTTGGTAATCTTTGAAAAATTTTCCATTCATGGAATTTTTCATTTTATGGCTAGTGCAAAAAATATATATTTTATTTACTTGTTAATATAAAAACCTATTGATTAATTAACAAGCAGTTGTAAAAAACAAATAAGCTACAATGTGTTATTACAACAATCGTTTTGTCTAGCTCGGCTTGTCAGTGTAAAATGTAAATGCCAATAAAAAAATTAAACAAAAATTGTGGATACTTACAATGGCCAGAAATTTAAGCAAAGACATGCGGCTGGGAGCATCAAAGTCACGTTGACCCAAATAATCGGTGATATTTTCACAGTAGTCATAGGAAATGTTCTGGAAAAAAAGAAGAACGAACAAAACAATTAGTAACAATTTTTTTTATTAAAAAATAAAGAACTTATGATATAAACCTTTTGTTCCATAATACTATTATTTTTTGTGTACTTCTTCTTTAACAATGTTATACTTCTTGCTTGCTGAGAATTTCAACTTGAACTAAATTTACTTTTTACGGTTATAAAATGTTACCTTATTAAATTAAAAAATAAAAATATAAAAGGTGGAAAAAGATATTTTCTTGTCATGTCAATCTTCCACATTTATTTGATATTATGTTATCATACAAAAAACACATGTCAACGAATAAAAACCACGACTGGTTTCTGTGATAAGAATGCTGAGTTTCTCTATATTTATATGTAAAAATGTCGTTATAATATATAATACCCCCATAACAATAAAACAAAAATATGATGAAAGAAAATATTTCACAAAAAAAAAAAAAAAAAAAAAATGATAAAAATAAAAAGTCGTTGATAACATCTTATATATGACCTCGAAAATATACTATCAAGCGATATAATTTACAATATAATAAACTACGTGTTAAAAGTGTAAATATTTTCTTCTTTTTTAAAAATAATCATTTTTGGATTTGGGAAAAAGTCACGTTTGTATAAATTTTCCTTTTGGGTTTTTCCCATTTCTGGTGTTCTTTTCTATGAACACAAAATGAAATGTAAAAAAACCATGAGATTTGTTATTACGATTGCTGTGTACGTCGTCGTCTATTTAAATTTTTATCATGTGACAAATAAAGATCCGTCAGGGAATTTTTGTGTTATTGTTCGTATACGTAGTTTTTTTTGCGATTTACATACATTAAATATGCAGATTATAGAGTAGAATGCGAATTTACAGTATATTTTATTTCTATTTTTTTTTTATTTACATAAATGGAGTTATTTTAAACAATTGTTAATAGGATTTTCATTGAAAAACAGCTGAAATAAAATTTACGCCTAAAAATATGCCACATATTTTGAAAAGAGAGAATAAATATAATTTTTTAAATATTATCACACTTGCATTCATAGTTTATCTAATTATCAGTGGGAATAGTTTTAGATAAAATATTTTTTTAGAGTTTCCAACATTTTGATTTAGGAAAACTTATAATGATATGTTTTTTACGGAAATTACGTATATTTATATATAAATTATAAAATTTCTTAATATATTTTAATAGAAATTAACAATTTATTTATTTATCAAAATGCTGTTGTTGTTGTTGTAGTCATACTTTATTGACAGACTTTTGTTGAATAAATAATCAATCAATCAATTTCTAATGAAATTCAATTATTTGTGTGATTTTAATTTGACAATTGAAAAAAACGATAATAATAAAACCGGAAATAAACATTGTATTTATTTTTACGCACACACTTCGGTGCAAAATCATAAATATGATGGATATTTTGGAATATGTTCGGAAATTAAAATACAATAAATTACATACAAAAATACATTCGTTTGAACAATTAAATCTTGTAAATTAGTTTTCTAATAAAAAAATAATAATTATTTTATTCCGGTATAATTTAATAATAAATAGAGTAATTTATGTGTATCGATGTAATCAACACTGTCTTTGTGCGTATCCAAATAATCAACAGTGTTATTATGCGTCGCATATGAATAATTGTTTTAAATAATTATTATGATATGGTTATTGTTTATTTTGTTTTGTTGTGTTTCGGATTTTCAGCGCATGCCTTTGTTTTGATTTTTTTTTTTTGGAAAAAAAATTTAATTATGTAAAACACGTTCGCCAAGTTACTAACCTTCACAAGAGTAAAATAAAGAAAACCAAATAGTTGAATAAAAATTAAATAAAAAACAACAAGGAAAATAAAAGCCATTGAACGATGCTAGAATCGAAATACGTAATTTTGAACTAAGCCTATTGTTAGCAACATATGCATGTTTTGAACTAAATATTTCAAATAAATAGATCAAACAATTTACAAAAAAGTGCTTTAGATGTCTTTTACTGGATTAACATACTGATCTTTTAAATTATGGACCTAGTTAACGGCAATTAAAACAAATAACCGAAACAAATATTCACTGGGTTTAATAATAATATACTACATGCAATTTGATTTTCCTGGAATCAATATCAAATGTCCGCTTAAAATTTTGAAATGTTTTAAAATTTTTGTATTCGCAATTTTTATGCTATTCTTTTGTACGAATGAATGAATAACTAAAACAAACAAACTATAAATTTACATTTAAATATGTTTCTTCGTTTGTTTTTGCATACATTTATAAATTTGTCCGTTTTTCTTGTATGCTTAATATTGCTGACGATATTTAAGTGTATCTCTCTCTCTCTTGGCGAAAAAAATTAAATTTATTATGACGTCAATTGTGACCTTTTTTAAAAAAAAGGTGGACCTGACGTTTCATTTTACAATGTATTGACGTTTTATTTTTTTCTCATATTTTCTTCTTTTGAACAAAGGAAAAGGTTCGAATTCAAAGAAATTAACTGAAAGTTTTGAAAAATCAAATTCTTAAAATAACATTTGTTGACACGTGTGTACACGTACAATTACGATTTTGGGTTTGGGTAAAATTTTTATAAAAGAAGATGTCAGCAAATCATGTTGTAATAAAATGTCAAAATCAATAAAATTATTATAAAACATGCAAGCATTGCTGCACACATATTTTTGTTTATTTTAAGAGAGTTTTAAAAGTATAAATGACTATCAGCTGATGTTTGTTTACATACAAACTGACCATCTGATTACATTAATATTTTAAAGTTTTCTTTGTAATACCTCAAAAATTTCATTGTAATACGATTATATTGTATTAGGTCAGGGCTTAATTAAACGTAATGTACATTCGTTTGTATAGGAGACACAAAAAATGAAAATTAATTATTTTTTTTTTTTCAATTTACCAAACAAGTGTTTGAGTGTAGTCAATAAATATTTATTTGTGTCTGTGTTGTGCTACTTTGGATGTTATTGATGGTGATGATGATGATCAGCATCATTAGCATTGCACTGTCTGGTAGTAATTGTAGCCAAGTTTTTGTTATTGTAGCGTATTTTATTTTTTATTGTTTAAGCTGAGAAAAGGAACGGGGTCAGCAATAAAAAAATACAAACCACCTAAGCAGCTTAAAAGTGTTTTTTGTGGTTTGTTAATAGCAATTGTACGTATGTATGTATATAATATTATACGTAAATGTATAAAAAACTAAAATTATATATCTTTGGATAATTTTTCATATTTAGTTTCTGTCCTCTATAAATTTCGTCTTTGTAAACATAGTTATAGCTTTGTAAGATTATCTTTGTATTTTTCCTGTATAGATAAATGAGTGTTATTTCTTTCTGTAACATAAAGAGAGTGATACGAGAACTCTGTGGTCTAAATGAGAGCTAGATAAAAACATGCCACAATAAATAGGTAGTCCATTTAGCGCAGCTGACTATTCGATTAACTGTCAAAGTGTGTAGTTTCTACTTGAATTCAATGTGCAATGTTGCCAACCATGTGAAATATTACTAGATAAAATTTGACAGATGGTCGGGTAAGAAACAAATGTTTTTGTTTTGATACATCACCTAATTATTGCATCATGGAGAGATGGATAAACCCGAATACCAAACAAAGATGCCAATTTTATTGATTTCATTACAATTTAGGGATCTTTATTTAAGATGACCATACAAATATTTTTAATATTGCAAAATAACTTGAATGATCTTCTTTTATTTATTTTTTTCATTAAATAAAAAACAAAAAAACAAAATAATCCTAACAACTATTTTCTTTAGTTTTTTCTGTTCGTTTCCATAGTCAAGCTTTAGTTAGTTTTATTTTTTTAATGTATTTTTAGAACTTGTTCTAAGATTTATAGAATTTTTATGTAAATCCGACACGGCAAAACTACAAAAATTAAAATGCATTTCCACACGTTTGCTAAATGTTATGCATTCACATTTATACTAAAATTCTGGCGATACGACTACGTTTAGTGTAAGTAAAATAGCAAAAAAGCACATAAAAATAAACAACAATCGACATGTTTTGAATTTATAGTAGTTTGTTTTAAATAAATTAAAAAAATAAAACTAAACAAATAACCAGGCAGTCACAACAACAAACTTGTTCTCTACGTCGCCAAGTGACAATCTCAAGCTGAACGTATTGAATCGAATGAATAAATAAGTCCTAAATGTGTAGAGAAGTGACAGATAGACTGACAGTAGGCGAAAGAGATTTACTATAAGTAATATTGACACATTGAGATAGGTAGCTAATAGGATTAATTAACATAAAAATGTTAAATGACAATGTGAAGACTGTGCTGGATTTACGTAGTAGAATTAAGAGATATGAATTTTTATATACTAATTATTTTTTTTTCTACAGGTGTAGATATCTCTCTCTGCTAATTGAGAGGAAGAATGTGGTGTAGTGTAAATAGAATTGTTTACTTGTTGTAGGTCGATTTCCGGTATGCTGGCGTTTTAAGTCACCATTCCAAAGAAGGGTGTATCACCAGAGGAAGTTGTTATGTACCTATTTCAACGTGGTGAATTTTAGTATTTCCATGTAAGGAAAAACTAATTGGAACGTAATAGACAAACATGTTACAGAGAGATTTTTTTGGGTGAAATTTTTAATAATATTTACTCCAAAGATATTTTGAAAGTGTCATTTAAAGTTTCTCTTGATTTGAATGTATGCCAAATATATTGTTTACAATAAATAGGTGATCCATTTAGCACAGCTGACTATTCGATTAGCTGTCAAATTGCGTAGTTTCTACTTGAATTCGATGTTACAATGTTGCCAACCATGAGAAATATAGAAATGCATGATGGTTTACACCAACTTATAAACTTTTATACCAATTCATTATAGATTTATTTTGCGTGAGATTTTTTAATATGTTCACATCAAAGGTATTTTAATAGAGTCAATTCAACTGTCAAATATTATTGTTTACATCAACTTATACACTGTTTACAAAAAGTTCAACTTGAGCCTATGATTACGAATTGTGCTCAATCATTTTATTATTTCTAAACAACTAAATGTCATTCAAAATATATTTTATCTTTGATATTTGCGACATTAAAACTTGGACTAATAGAAACCCCGATAACAAAAAGTATCCAATTTTGTTTATTTTTGAATCAAGGATATTTAATTTTTATTATAGATGACATATGCAAATATTCATTTGTTTACAGTTTTGTTGTTGTTGTTATTATTTTACAATAACATTTTATTATGGCGTAGATAAGAATTGTTTCAAAGATAACACAAAATGGAGAAAAATATTTACAAATCAGCAAAAGACACAAAAAAAGAAATAATTCATTTTACAATATTGAAACAGGTAATGAACAATTTTTTAATTAAGCAATTATAATTATAAATATGGTTCACACAACTAGTTCCCCCTCCCTCCCTGTTTATATTTGTGCCAATAACCCACAAAATATTATTAAATAATAGAAACAATAGAATAGCCAAACTGGTTTCAAGAACAAAAAAATCTCAAAAATATGTGTGACCCTATATTGTCAATATAATTGACAGATATATATTGTGTAATAAATCTCAAATTGACAATAAATATCTAACAATAAAGGTGATTTGTTTTTGTATTAGTTTTTTTTTGTAATTAGAGATGCCGGTGACATAAATAATTTAACCACTTTCGTTAATAGATGACAAGCTAAGCTAACCACGATATTATTAATCAGAACATGGGTTTGACGCCATTTAAAAAAATTGGCAACAGTGAACTAAGGTTAAAGATGTTAGAATTTTTTGATATACATAAATGGAAATGGAGCTTGGATTTAGGTATATTTCGTGTGGGCTTTTTTGTATAAAAAAATCTATTTGTTTAGTAACAATCAAAAGATACAAAAATTCCATGGCAATGTTATTGAAACAAGTGTTTTTTTCGGGGGAATAATTCGTACTGCTTGGAATTCTCGGAAAACCCCATTATAACGTAACGTTGACAGGCAAAGTTCATTGAAGCAAAAAAATGTTTGGTATTTTTTTATTAAATTTAAATAAGGAAATTATTTATTTAAGACAACCACCATACCAACAAGGATTGAGTGGAAAATTTATTCTGGAATAAAAAATAGAAGAAAGTTTACATTGTAACGGATTTATATAACCCAATAGATTTAAATTGTCAAGATAATTACATATATGTTAAAAAAATCGTGGAGGTGGTTAACCCAGCAGAAGTTCTAATGTAAATGCCGCTAAAAAAATAATTGATTATAAATGAAACACTTTCAAAGAAATAAATAGCTATTCAAATCTACACACAATTTACAATAAAAAATGTGCCATGAATCATCTTTTAAATAACAATTAATAAAAAATTCAATACATTTGAGTTGCACAAGAATATTGGTCGTTGTCATTTGGTTTTAAATTAATTCATACATATGACAATTGCATACTATGCCAAGTATGGTATTTTTTATTGGTTATTAGAAAAATGTCAAATGTGATTATTGACTTATTCAAAACGATTCTTATGAAAACAACCACAATAACAAGAAGAAAAAACAAGTGACAAATAATAATTTGCAAATACCATAGAATTATTAAATGATTGTTTTGTTTCAACAATACTAACAAAAACACATTATTCCGGCCATAAAAAACAAGATCTTTGTGGGTGTGAAGCGTTTTTTACCCCTGTCTCCTCTGCCTTTATTGACCAAATAATAATTAGGTTTTTAAAAAACCAATCAGGTTTTTGCCATTAAAAAATACTAATGGCATTTTTTTCTTCCCACTTGGAAATTATTTTTAGATTTGAATTTGATGATAAGAAACCACCACCCACTAAGCAGAAAAGTTAAAAGAAAAATTGTATTTGAAACTTAAATCTAGTCAGGGGATTGTAGAAACAGGTGTTTGAAATTAAGATGTGATGATGTGGCAACATTGCAAATTGTACAGGGTGAGAAAGAGAGGTAATCACAAGGGATGATGCCAAGGAAGATAATAGCTTCGTTCCTTTATTTATTAAATAAATAAAATATTGAAAGATGAGAACCTGTTAAATATCATATGACTATGTGTCATTTAAAATAAAAATTTCTAATCAGATATAAATAAAACTGCGTTGCAGAACTTTCTTATAATAGAAGCCATATTGATTTTAATCTTTTTTGTACTCTCAGATTTTTACAAGAATATTATAGATATATGTCAAATAAATCCTTATTAAAGAGGTTAACCCCAATCAACCAAAAAGGTAAATGTTAATGCCGTTTTATATTTGTTTTCCTTAGCCTATTTATAAACACTAATAAAAATTTTAGGTTATAAAACACAAGACATTTCCTCACTTCTTTGTGTTAAAAACAAACTCATGGCCATAAAAATAAAGGCCATGGTTAAGGTTAGATTGGACTCCCGAATAGTTTACTTATCACTTCTTCAACATCCAATATATAGCTCAAGTTCAAATGCAATCCAATTATTTATGATTAGTTTAAAAATAAACTGTTTCTATTGGTGATAATCATTTCTGGTACAGAATTCCGAAAACAAATACGAAATGTACAAAAGATGGAAAAAATTATTTTGATAAGATTGCTACGAATTTTTGTTGTCAACTGCAGATTCTTTTTCTTTCAAAAAATTATATATAATAAATAAAATACTTTGTATATATATTAAAAGATAATATGTTTCATTTGAATGGAAGTACAATCACCTATTTGGTTCCAAACCCCATTGTAAGAAATGTGATGAAATTTGATTTTTACTTTCACAAATTATAGAAAGTCCATTTGAAATTGAATTTGGAAAAAAACAGTACAATTAACCTAATCTGACCTATAGAATTAATCTGCCATAATTGGAAAATTTCTATAGTACTTGTTAGGGATAAATTCTTAAAAAATTTTGAATTAATTAAAATCCTTCTTCGTCTTCTTCTTCTAAACAGTCTATAACATCATTTTAATGACCTCATCTTAAGTCTAGCCTGCAAATTCATAAATATTTCATATTTTCTTCAATATTACAAGAGTGATGCATATCTGATACTTCGGTATGGTTTTTTTACTTCTTACAACAACCGGTTACTTTACCTTGAATTTAAATGACCGAGAATAAAAAAATATATGTTTACTAAGAATATAGAGAATGACTTTAAACCTAGAATCTAGTACTTGGTAACAATTCATGTGCTGTGTGATTTTTTTTTATCTCACAAAAAAATTGCAATGAACCTTGAAAATTGCACGGGTACAGTGAAGTACAGTGTATTGTGTCGGCTATAGCATACATACATATTTATATTTAGCCCTGACTTAAAAAAGTAAAATGAACGGCACATGTTTTAACTTAAATAAAAACACGCGCCATCATCCTTTAGCAGAGCACCGGTAAAGCACATGTACGACCGATGACAATAAAAATCTGGTTAGGCTACAAAAAGTTTTTTGTGACATATTTTGGTTTGATTTATACGAAAAATATATATGTATGCACATGTAATTTAATTTGTGGTATTTCAATTGAATTTTGAATGAATTATCTAGATACAAATTGTGGGTTTTTTTCGTATTGATTTGTCCAGTATTGACGGAACAGGGAACTGTTTTGACTGTTGAATGATAGATAATATGGAAGTGTGTTCAGAAAAATGTTCGAACTTTGATTAGCAATATTGTTCTCTTGTAGTCTCAATTTAAATAATGATGGCTATACTTAGCTGATACCATAACTGATTTTTTTATGACAATAATATACGAGTTATAACAAATAAATTTGCTAATCAGCTGTTATTGGCTGAAGACCGAATTTATAATTTGCAATTGAGTGTAAACATAGCTAGTGATTTAAATATGTCACACTGTATATCATTGCGTTGCTCATCATATGATGCAATACCAAGGTGATGTATCAAAACAAAAACATTTGTTTTTTCACCCGACCATCTGTCAAATTTTATCTATTGGTATTTCTCATGGTTGGCAACATTGCACATCGAATTTAGGCTGTCACCTGCGCTAAATGGACTACCTATTTATTGTGTCATAATGATAATTTTGGAATTGTATAATGTTGCCACATTAGTTGCCGAAATAAATCTGTCAAAATTACATTATGACAGCAAATAAATGCTGAGTATTTGTTTGTGTTTTTTTAAACAATTAAAAACAAAAACTTGACCTCATCGCCGATTAGTTCTCATATTTCGATGTGATTAATGAAATATCCTTGAACTTATTGAAGCAATGACTATATTTTTTATGTTATTGAACCAGATTATATAATTGGCGTGGGAATCACAATATTTTTTAGCTACTTATGTTATTGTTTTAATTTTTTAAAGCCGGAAATCATGATGGTGATTAATAATTAATGATTTGAGAAAAAAATCATTATTTATTGTTTAAAATTAATTTCCCTTTTTTGCTGACATCAAAATTTGACACGTTTCTAGGTAATTGAACTTTTAACTTTTTCAAAGTGCACTGTTGAATTTTTTCTCCACCAAAAAATAATAAAAGTCAGCAATTGTTGTTTTGTTTTTGTGGGAGATTTGAAAAACAACACGAGTTGCTTATGAGTGCTGTCAATGAATTGTATATAGACAAATTTATTGCTTATATGAGATACTTGATTTTTGAAGATATAAATGTATTTGAATAAAACGGTATTTACATTACAACTTACCGGGTTAACCTACTTTATCTGGATTTTAATAAAAAGTATGCAATGGAATTGACAATTTAAACCCGCTGGGTTAACGAAGTCCGGTACAATGTAAACGTACTATAACCTGACAAAACATTGAAACATATTTACAGCAATTGCTGAAATGCATGTATTCTGAATATTTTCACAGTTCAATGACACGAAATTTTAAACTGATTAAAAAATGTGAATGGATGTTAACCGTTAAATTGTTTGGGCATAAAATGAAATATTGTAATACAAATATTTTCATTATGCCTTATTCTATTATTTATTTGTATTGCTTTATATAAACACCTATTTCTGACGCAAATCATAAAACGGAATCACCTTAATTGTCTCGATTGTTAATAAGAAATTAATTTTTTGAAAGTTCAAAATGACGCAAAGCCCCGTCAAAAAGAAGACGTCCTCTTAATCGTTTTTTGATTTCTTTTTTTTTGGGATTTGCGTCACTAGTTATTTGTCATCTGCTTCTTCTTAGGAATTATTTTATGCAAACGATTTATAATAATCTTTAAAATTACAATTCATTTTTAATTTATAAATTAAAAATGTGCAAAATTCAAATAAAATAGATGAGATGTAAGTATATATTCTTAAATTTCAGAATTTTTAAAAATATAAAAATTAAAATTTCTTGAATTCTGGATATATTTTTTGTAAAAATAGAAACCATTTTTTAATTTATAGTATATTTTGAATTCGTTTGACGTCAATCGTTTGCATTTAAAGTAAATGTGATATTGTCTCGATCTCGATTTTTTTAAAATATACATATCAAGTAAAACAGGTCCATAATAAGCTATATAGAAATGCAAAGCAATAAATCGTAATAAGAACTAGACAAAATAGAAATATCTCGATGGGGTTTTTCTTTTTAACATATGCAAAAGATTTATTTGAAAGTGATTGGATTATAAAAGAATAGTAGATCATTATATAAAAAATTCAATCCCTGATGTTTGTCAACGAAATGGGAATGATGTGAGTTATGCTAGGTTTACATTTATAAGAGGATACTTTATAATGATAAAGTTAAGCTAATGTCATATTTTCATTGCACAATGAGTGTAATTTTATGTTCATGATGCAAATAAAAACATCTGTTTATTATCCGACCATCTGTCAGATTTTATCTAGTAATATTTCTCATGGTTGGTAACATTGCACATCGAATCCAAGTAAAAACTATGTACTTTGACAGTTAATCGCTAAATGGCACCTATTTATTTTAGGTTCACATCAAACGTGTTTTAATAAAACACTTTATTTAGGTTGCCATTGTCGTTGAAAATGTAACAGATAAACGATGTAATGGGATGCAAAAAGTTACTGTGTAAAAAATCTATAAATTTTAAAATGTTTTCCACTATTTGTATTTCTTAATAAACCATAGTTCCAAAAGTTCCGTTTCGGTATGTCAACTCAGGAATGCTTTCATATCAAATTTGTTATATTTACTATGTCTGAAAATATACAATTCCTTTTGATATATAGGGCGTTACACTACATTTTATTGATTATAAAACCAAATGACCGATTGCTTTTTTCATAAATGAAAAAAAAACAACAAAAATTAATAATTCGATTATGGACAATAAGAAAAACTTGTTTTATCGCAAACACAAACGTGACTTGCGTCACGCCTTTGATTCATGACGTTTGTCTGACCAATACATGTTATCAACATAATTTTTGTCAGCATAAAGGGGAAGCTCCAAGCTATGGAATGGACTGTGTTAGCCCATTTTTTCAAGAAAACAAAATATGTGTGTCTTCCATAAATTATGTAAACCGTTAATTGTCATATTACTGGTTAACGTCGTGCTTTTACGCAGGCGCTTAAACTTTCTTTAAGCGTTTTTTTTTTCTCTTTCAAACACAACCAACAACAAACACGGATATCCGCTGCATACCATTTGGTATGTGTAAGCATGGTAATGTATTTCTCAAAAACTAGTCAGTCACAAGACAACAAATGCGGTATTACAAACTCTTGAGAAATTGCAAAAGTTCGCCAACAATGTTTTAAGCTACGGACAATGTTTCATACATATATTAGCGGTGACTATGATAAATATCACCAGCACAATACATTCATTCATTCGTAGACTCATTCACAATCCGATTGACGTCACAGCAAAACAGAGAGACAAAAAGAGGTTGTGTCGGTTTACTTTGGAACTTGAAAAACATACCTAAGAAGCTATACACTATGTCGACTGGTGGTTAATGATTGGTCGTGTCGTGTCTTTGGCATTTTGGTTAGTGGAATTTGCAATCCAAAACAAATTGAATACACTTTCTTTTTGTTAGCAGTTGCCAAAAAAGAAATAAAGGTTTTTATTTTGACTATTGGTAAATAGTTAGTCATTCGAGAAGAAAAAGTGCAACAACAAAAATTTCAAATTGATTCCAATGAACTTGGGTTCAAAGATCTGCTGACAAAGTTCGTGACCCCATGGTGTCAATGTTTTCACAATACTAATTCATTAAATTCTATATTAATTGGTATATATAAATTTTATAGTACGTTTACATTCTTCCGGATTTCGTTAACCGAGTGGGTTTAATTCGTCAATTCCATTGTATATGTGTCAACAAAATTCTCATAAAGTAGGTTAACCCGGCCAAAAATTCTAATGTATATATATAAATAAACAATTAAATATAATAGTAATTAATAATAATTAATAAATAGATAATCAAGTTTATTTTATAATAATTTAATACATTTTATGTATACAGAAATTTTATATGAACTATATTGAAATAAACTCTAAACCATTTTAGACAAAAATAATAATAAAAAAAAAAAATCAGTTTAACACGCGAAGTTCTATCTAGCAATCTAACAAAAAAATCTGAGAGATTACGTGTTTTACATTTTAAATGCAAAAAACAATCTATTTTCTAGATATCTGTCTCTACACATGAAGCTAAACAGATTGACGTATTTCAATATTGTCTTCCTTGTGAGTACTTACCTCATTATTATTGTTGTTGTTATTGTTTGAATTTTTCAATTTCTCATCCGCGGTGTTTTTAATGGCAGCCGTTGAAGATGCTGCTGCCGCCTTTGTGGCATTGCCATTTGTATCCAAGGCAATTAATTTCCATAATTGTTTTAGACCAATATTATCCACACAGGAGAAACGTAACTTTTCATGAGACCAGCCCATGGTGGATGTGTCTGCTGCTGTTGATGTAGCGGCGCTAGCAGTTGTGGCCGTTGTTGGCTGTAATACAGTTGAAGTCATAATTTGACGACAAAGTTTTTTTTCTAGTTTTTCCTTTTGTATTTTATTTTAAATAAACTTTTGTTTTTAAGTACTCTGTACTTTTATTTATATATTTTTTATATTTTATTTATATTTTCTTTCTTGAAAATCTATTTTCACAATTTCAGCATTTTGTATAAATCTTTACAAATTTCTTTTATAATTTACGTTTTAAAACATTAATTATTTTTCTTCTTTCTTTCTTTATAACCGGTTATTATTGATCGTTCTTTTAACTCGAAATATTCTTAAGAGTTTTTATTTGTTTGAACATTTATTATTTTGATGTTATTTTTAGCTTTTCTAATTTGTTTTAATAGGTCTTCACATGAAACTGGTTTTTTATGCAATATTTGTTTTGTTGTTGTATGTGTATATTATGTATTTTCTTTTTGATTGTTTTACAATTGATTTTCAGCGTAAAATATTAGTTAGCTGTGTGTTGTTGCGTGCAGATATGTTAAGCTTTTGCTTGTGGCCGTGCGACTAACTGGTTTGCGTTTATAACAGCGAGTTTTAGCTTCACATTTTCAATACACTCGGCTCATTCGGGGTCTTCGTCGTCGTCACACTCTCCATTCAAACAAACATTTGGTAGAGTGCAATGTCGGCGCCCATACGAGATCGTTTTTTGTTTACGACTAAATTTTTAGTGATGCCAGATTTTTTCTTGGATTTATTTCCCTATTTCGGTATTTAATAAAGTGAATAAATTTATCTTCAATTTTTTATAAGTATTTTATTGGATGGTTATGAATTGAAAGTTTATTTTCGAACGAATGACAATTTTCATTGCATTTACAATATTACAACATAATTTACAACGAATGCTACTATTTAAAATGGATATTTAATTGAGTGCAAAACCTACAAAATCAATGTGTTCAACTCCTTCTCTCATCAAATTTAATTTAAATGTGATTATATTGAAATTCATAATATTTTGTTACAAATGTCAGCAATTTGATCTCTTGTTCCTTAAGTCAAATAATATCGAATGAGCTAGTGTCTTATGTCGATATGTTTCGAACTTTTGCATTCTGAATTCTTTGCCATAAAAGGGTGCAACCTTTTGTTGTCCTCATACAGAGACACAGTATATGTATTTTCAACAATATGAATATCTTCCACAATTCCTTTTATTCATATTTATGCCTCTGTTGTGGTTGCACTTAACGCTATATTCTCTGCCTCGGAAAATGAAATTGTACTTCCATAAATGTGGAAGACACACTTAGAGATTTTCTGTCAAGAAGATCGGAAGTCCAATCAGCATCTGCATATCCGATTAATTCACAACCTTCATTTCGTTTTATAACTAATTTCAATTGCATTTTACCCTTAATTTATCTTAAAATTTTCCAACGCTTTTCTGTTGAAGTTTCTTCAAAACGCGCCATATTTCCAATGCACAAGGAAATATCAGGTCTAGTGCATAACAAGCACAGTTGTCTGTGCGGTTGTGTTGTTGGCTATGAATTTCCGTCAATTTTCCACAATTTTTTCCATTGGTGTTACAACCGGATTACGGTCAATCATTTGAAAATTTTCTATGATTCAGGATATATACCTTCGCTTCGATCTTACAAATCAAAATTTTAAAAATAATTCTTTTATTTGTTATATGGATTTTCACCGATTACATTATCAACAATGTCTGCGTTGTAGCTTCTAAAGTAATCTTTAAAAATTTTGCGCACTTATCCTTAAAGTTCATGGATTATCTTCCTGTGTGCTTAATATATCTTGGCGTCCGTCGTCTGTAGAGCGTACATGCACGATATCTGTGTTAAGTCAATCATAATTTGTGTTTTGCACATCCACCGGATCTTGAATCATCCATACTGCAGTTATTACAACCATTGCTTCAGCAATTTCATACAATACAAATAATTTTTGGTTTGGTTTTAAAATTTTAAAATAAAATATGTATTCCCAATTCGGGAATAATGTTTGTCATACGGCAACAACGTTATCTCCTGCCTCTGTGAATACAAAATAAACATTTCGTGATTTAAAGGGGGAGTCTGATTATATTGAAAACTGTGTGCGATTGGATCTCCCAAAAGTTCGGTAAACATCTATACATATTGAGAGCGCCATTTCAGTGTTGTCAATAGCTGTATGTGATTAAACGCTAATATATTAAAAAAATCGCACGTCTTTTAAAAAAGACAGTGGAAAAATTCGTAACATCAAATTTCAATTTAATATTTTGTCTACCGAATACATTTTTTAGAAAATGAAAGGTATTAAACATTTAAAACAAAAATGTTACTTTTTATTCGCCTAGGTGATATTTTTCATCATTACTCCAAAATATTTGGAACATGAGTTTTTACAGTAACGGAATTGATGCATAGAAATCGTCGAAATATATTTCGAATTAAAAAAACATATTTTTATGTGAAAATTTAAATTTATGATAACTTTTTCATATCTGTCGGTATGGCTTAATGAATAATTAATTTTGGTAGTTAACTTACTTAATATTTTTTAACTTTGTATGAAATATTACGATGCTCAGTTTGGATGAAATTACTCCCGTCGAGAGTTATAGTGCGCATCAGCCAGACAGATGGGGAGACAAAAATTTGTAATTCGACTCGAAATTGTCTGAAACGGCTTTGTTCCAAAGAAACATGGTGTAAAAAACATTTTTGACTTATTAGCCGTATGACTGAGGGTACAAAAGTGCTCAGTACTTACAACTGATCCTATCATCCCTTCAGATGGAAGAATATACGCATATTTGAAAGAAAAATACTCTCATATTGCATGCATATGAAGGCATATTTGAAAGAAAAATAATCTCATATTGCATGCACATGAAGGCATATTTGAAAGAAAAATACTCTCATATTGCATGCACATGAAGGCATATTTGAAAGAAAAATACTCTCATATTCCATGAACATGAAGGCAAAAAAGATGGTAGGTATATATCACCATCAAGAATTAAAATCAAATGAATTGATAAATTCATTACTGACTTATTAATATCTGCAATACACCTGATAATACTTTAATTTTGGAAGGAATAATAGATGAAGAGCTAGTAGGAAGATATATAGAAAATAATGATCATTTGTCGCCTATGTACATCAGCCACCTTAATGACCATAATATGCTATTTAATAAATGTGGCATATTTATATTTTATTATAGACGGTATGTAACATATAATCTTGAAGACTTACCCTACAGTACTGAACAGTACTACTAACTATTGTATTTTAAAATTTTGTATATGGTGTAACATGGTATAATAATAGAAGGTAACAGCAAGTGTTGTTGTACAAAAAACGATACAACAACCACATGGAAATTTGTTGTTGTAAGTTCTACTAGTGTCAACTCATTTGACAGAAAAATGTAAACAAACAAACAAATTATCATCAAATTATTTTTATTTTTAAAATGAAATATTTTCGAATCCTCGAAATAAAAACTGAAAAACATGAATGAAAATCTATCATATTTATATTTCTATCGCTTCCACATCTTTCCTATAATTGAGCCATTGCCATTTATATGTGTAACACATATGAAAATGCTGGGAATAGCGAGTTATTCCTTGAAGAAAGATTTGCTTCCTCAAACTTTCCCAGCAGGCAGATTGAGTAAATTGAATACAGGAGCACATTTAATAAATAACAATTTCAAATTGTATGCGTTCCCAATTTTCCTGTTGGGTGATTTTTAAAAACATAATTTGTCAAATTCATATTGACACTAGTATTACGTTGGAATCAAATCAGCTGGGATTTGCTGTTACCTTTTATAATTGTACCATGATGGTGTAAATAGTAGTTTGAAAGTAATTTACATAGATTAGTTATCTATTAGTTTGTAATATTGTAATAATATTATTCAAAACTAGTTTTTATTCCGCGAGTTCACCCATAAGAACTATAAAAAAATTGGTTGAGGCGTCGGGTTAGTTGCCCACTCTCGGAAAACCCAACCTACTATGAAAAAGCAAAGAAAAAGAAAACCAAACCCCCCTAATGTTGACGACCCCCGCAAACGTATAAAGGACCACGATCTGCGAATCTGCACTTGGAATGTGCGCACGCTATACAGAACAGGGGCAGTGTTCGCTTTGGCGGATATACTCAAGAAGTACAAAGCCGATATTATTGCCTTACAGGAAATGCAATGGAAAGGGACAGGCGTAAGTAAATCAGACGATTACGCCCTGTATTATAGCTGCCATGAAACGAGACATGAATTTGGCTGCGGATTTATGGTTAACAGGAGAATAAAAGACCTTGTCTCCAGATTCACTCCAGTAGATGAGCGAATTGCTATAATCCGTATAAAAGCGAAGTTCTTTTACATCAGTCTAATTTGCGCCCATGCTCCGACCGAAGATAAAGATGAACAGATTAAAGACATATTTTACGAGCGCCTAGAAACAGCATATGACCGTTGCCCTGGCCATGACATTAAAATTCTGCTAGGAGATTTTAATGCAAAAATCGGAAGGGAAAATATCTTTGGCCCCACCGTCGGAAAATTCAGCCTTCATGAAGAAACATCCGATAACGGCATGAGGTTGATTGACTTCGCGGCAGCAAAAAACATGGTAGTTAGCAGCACCAGATTCAAGCATCTCGATATACACAAGGCCACCTGGATTTCTCCTGATCAAGTAACGAGAAATCAAATTGATCATGTTGTGATAGACGGAAGGCATGCATCCAGTGTTTTAGACGTCCGATCAATCCGAGGAGCGAATATCGATTCGGACCATTACCTTGTGGCAGCCAAGGTACGCACCCGTCTAAATGTTGCAGCAAAGGTGCGATCTAATACAACACGGAAACTCGACGTCGAAAAGCTGCAAACACAACAGGTAGCCGAGGACTACTCCGCTCAACTTACCCATCTGCTTGAAGAAAGCACTTCTTGTCCCGATAATAGTATAGAAGCACAATGGCAAAGAATTGCCCACTCCCTACAAACTGCAGCAAAAAGAACAATTGGGTACCAAAAACCACCACCAAGAAACCCATGGTACGATCAGGAGTGTCGTATTGCTACTGATGTGAAAAACGCAGCGTATAGGGCAACCCTGCAGACAGTAGCAACACGTAACGTGATGGAGAATTATCGGGAGAAAAGGAGAGAGGAGAAACGTGTTTTCAGAAAAAAGAAGAAAGAACAAGAAAAACGTGAGCGTGAGCAAATCGAGATGTACAGGAGTCAGAATGAAGTCCGGAAATTTTACCAACGAGTAAAACACCAAACCGAAGGCTTTGGTGCAGGCACATCCTCCTGTAGAGATGAAGAAGGAAACCTGGTGACAGATACAGACAGCGTGTTGAGGATCTGGAAGGAGCATTTCGAAAAGCTGCTAGTATCAAATAGTGGCGATGAAGAAGATACCCCAGAACCAATAGGAGATGATGGTATAGAGTGTATACCACCTAGCCAAGATGAGGTCATAAAAGCAATTAATCGGCTCAAGAACAACAAAGCAGCAGGAGCCGATGGGTTACCAGCCGAACTATTCAAGGCTGGTGGCCAGATGCTGGTCAGGAGCATGCACCAGCTGATTAACACAATTTGGCTAGATGAATGCATGCCCAATGATTGGAACCTCAGCATCCTGTGTCCCGTGCACAAAAAAGGAGACAAGACGATATGTGCCAACTATAGAGGAATAAGTCTCCTTCCCATCGCATATAAAGTGCTATCCAGTGTGCTGTGTGAACGATTGAAGCCAATGGTCAATGACATCATCGGACCATACCAATGCGGCTTCAGACCTGGCAAATCGACCATAGACCAGATTTTCACTCTGCGCCAAATCCTGGAAAAGACCCACGAAAAACACATCGACACATATCACCTATTTGTCGACTATAAAGCCGCATTCGACAGCCCTATCCGTTCAGAGGTGTTTAAAGCCATGTCTGCGTTCGGCATTCCTGCAAAATTAATACGGCTATGCAGGATAACTTTAAGTGGCACAAGGTCAGCCGTTAAAGTAGGAAAGGACCTATCGGAGCCCTTCACTACCGAACGAGGATTCAGACAAGGTGACAGTTTGTCGTGTGATCTTTTTAACATCCTACTGGAAAAGGTCATACGAAACGCAAAGGTGAACAGAAATGGCACTCTGTACACCAAACAACACCAGTTACTCGCCTACGCCGATGACATCGATATAATGGGTCGAACATTGCGAGCGGTAACAGCCACCTTTGAACAAATTGAAAAGGAGTCTGCCAAAGTGGGTCTGGCAGTAAACGGCGAGAAGACCAAGCTGATGGTATCAACGCGCAAGACGTCCTGTAGACTCGGACCAACTGTGGAACTTGAGAACTACAGCTTCGAGGTAGTTAAAGACTTTATATACCTTGGTACCGCCATAAATAAAACGAATGATATCAGTTTTGAAATTCGGAGAAGGATTGTGATGGCCAACAGATGCTACTATGGTCTAAGTAAGCAGTTTAGAAACAAGGCCACCTCTCGCCAGACCAAACTCACACTTTACAAGACGCTGATACTACCCGTGCTATTATATGGATCAGAAGCATGGGTACTTGCGCAAGCAGATGAGGCAGCGCTTGGGGTGTTTGAGAGAAAAATTCTCCGAAAGATCTACGGGCCGATCTGCGTCGACGGTGAATATCGGCGTCGAATGAACCACGAGCTCTACAATTTATACGCAGACATCGACATAGTCAGTCGTATTGAGCTGCAGCGACTACGGTGGCTAGGCCATGTTGTGCGGATGAATGAAGAAGCCCCAGCTCAAAAGGCATATAAAAATGAGCCTACGGATGGTTCCCGTAGAAGGGGAAGGCCACGAATTAGATGGAAAGACCAAGTAGAAAACAACATCTTGGAACGTGGTCTTCCAAATTGGTGGACTTGCGCACAAGACCGGCGCGCTTGGAAATCTTTTTTAAGCTCGGCTTATGGAACAACCGTTCTGTAACAAGCCAGCTAAGTAAGTAAGTAAGTTTTTATTTCTTTTTCCTGTTTACTTTTTCTAAAATGATTGACGAAATCAAACTTAATGTTCAATGAAATATGGGCTGATCTTTCCTTATATATATTTATTTAATCATTATTAAATTCCTTGAACGGGCTTAACCTTTAAGGAAAACCTTGTAATTTTATATTTAGGAAGGAAATAAATTGACATTTGCAGCTGATGGACTAGAAAATATTATAAGAGCTATATCACTTAAAAATGTGTAATACCATAAAGTCAAACTGTCAATAACCTTTAGACAATTACGTATTTTTAACGTGCAAATTTGTAGGGTGTTCTTGATTGGGTTTAAGTAAAACATTTTTTATAAACATGAAATCCTTTCATTTGATTGTTCTTAGCAGCTGTAGGTGCTCCCAAGATCAAAGTTAAGTTTCAGTAACTTCGATAAATATTCGTTTATGTTGTGTACTATCAAGTATAGTAGAGCAAATACCAATTTTTATTCTCTCTCTCTGTCATTACAAAAGGATACAAAACCAATTCAAGGTATTACACAAATTGTCACGTTTTCCTTTAATGCATTATTTGTGTTTTTGTTGTTTACTTCAAATTGTTCCGAGCCATCGCATTAGCATTACGTACGCACGTACGACTTCAATTGATTGCATTCGATTCATTTAGCATAAATACATTTTTAATTTGATAGTTTTAATCCCAAATAAACAAACAACAAAATCTGGTCAAAATCCTTGACAGAGTGTAATTTCTAGATGCGTCTCGTTGAAATTGGTAAATTTTATTTTACTTATCCATTTCTAATAGATTTTAAACAAAATGAAAATGGTTCCAAAAATATGGGATATTTTATCGAGTTTAAAGGAAGGTATTTTATAGGTCAAACATTAATATATTTCATTACCGTTATATTGAAATTAAGACTACGTTTAGACTACTAAATCCATTCGATCAAATGTCAATTCCATTGCGTGTACGTTACGTTAATCCTGTTCAAAACCAGTGGATAGTATATTTGACGTATAAGCAATGGGATTGACATTTGAGATCGAGATTGACATTTGAGATCTTTTTGAAACAAAATAGGGGATTGAATAACTTTTCAGGTCGCTGACCGAAGGATCCGGTTACCTTATATTTAACCTCGTTCAGCTTTTCATAAAACATTACCCAAGCGATGTAAGAACTTAAACCACTCAACTCTTATGCCGAACGTTCCAGAAAAAAAAAACACAATACGCTTAACATTCCATACCCCTAGCATGTATGTTTTGCTCACCATCTTGATATTATCATTTACAGAGGAAAAACAAAATCCACCCACCTTTGTTGTTACCGATTCCATGCCAAAAAACGTCATTGGTCGTTATTATATCCATCGATAAATATTTTTTTCTTTTGGCTTCTTTCAAGCTGAATGTCAAAATGATGTTGTATGACTTGAGATATGTATATACGTACGTGTCTGTGTTTGTTTATTTGTTTCAATTCTTAATGATGGATGACTGACTGAGTGGCTGACTGACCTCGACTTATTGCAAATGCTGATATTACAACAAAAACCCCAAAGGATTTTGACACGAGAAGTGTGAATAATTTATTCATACTTCGACAATGGTCGAATTCGTACAATCGATGATCGTTCGTTTCAGCTCAATAACAACTCCTTTTCTTGGAATATTAACACAAAAATGAAGGAATGAACAACAACAACAACTCATACGTACATACAGATACGAAATATATGCGTATTTCTTCGATTGCATCCATGAATAAATCAATTAGCTTCCGACCTATTACCAATTTGGGAAATACGTGTTGCCAAATGTTGAATTGATTTATTCTTATAATATACAAGAAATTGTTCACAAAATCTAGAAAAAGATCAACGTCGCCTTTGACAACGAATATTACCCAGGTCAAAATTTAAAATATGCACAAGAAAAATTCAATATTCGACACCGCCATTTGGGAATAGTAGACCTATCAAAAGGATTTTTTTTACATCCATACAAGTATGCAGACTGTAACCATATCTTCAGAAGCTGTAGAACATGCTCTGTCTTTAAACCTTGCAACATCTTTTTTCAGATCAATATCAAGTTTATTGGCATACTAACTTAATAAAATCGGTGGTAGAGTGCTTTAAGTTGTACAGAAATCTATTGCATCTGAGAATATTTCAAATTTAAATACTTAATTTGATTGTGATCGATTAAATTATTTAGGTTCATCTTTTATATTAACCTGCTCATATAAAGCTCATAACTCCGAAATCGACGTTTAATACATCTATATTCAACTGCAATAATGTTTGAAATGGTGAATCAGCATCATTAGCTCAAAAACACGATTTTTGTGCCGTTGTAGGACCATGTATTCACATAACACTATTTCAATATATCATATCATGTTTTTATTACCGCCATCCAAAGTTATCGATATATTTTCGTTATTTGCAATTTCATGTTTTCCAACTAGAACGCGAATTTTTAACAATACGGGTCAACGAAGGCATGGACTTTTTAAATAATCGCTTAAAGGGTAATGAGGCTTGGATTTTTTTAAAGGTGTATAAAAGGGCCAACCTTGGATTTTTAAGGTAAATGGGATACATTTATACAAACAAGAAGGGTCAAATGCTTGGATTTTTAATTTTTTTTGTAGTTAAAAAATATCTTCAAAGGGCCAACAAATGTGTGGTGCAGTATTCTGGTAAACCTCCCAATATCTGATAGTAAAAAGTGGTCCCCACATATTAATTCTTTTCCTTTGAAATTCGTTTCACACGCTCCCGACCACTTCTTACGCCGATCTTGTTTTCGGTATATTAAAAAAAGACCATTTCTCCCACAATCCTTCTTTGCACACAAAATCCATAACATAATTTTTCAATATAAATGTAACTGTCATATACTGATTTCGACGATATGTATATGTAGACCTATAAATATGTTGTCAAAAATTGTAATCAGCATATATACTAAAGACTTGTGTACTTACCACCAACAGATTTATTTAACTATTCTTTATCTCTTGGATAATTCTATAAGAAACAGAGTTTTCTTAATATCCTGCGCTGATCAATCCTTTTCTCTGATCGATCTTTACTTTTAACTATATATTTTAATATGTTATATTCAATAGCGGTTCAAATTTTTCGATGAATTTGCAAAATCCAGAACTTTTTTATTCACTTTTCAAATATTAAAACTTCCCAAAAATTTGATATGAAATGCGAATTTTCTACGCGAAACATGGTCACTCTTATGACAAACGCCCATCAACTTCTTTATCGAATTGAATAATGTACAAACATCTCCTTTCCCTTCAAACGTCGCCTTTTTCCTAACAACCCCTCATTTTTGGCATTCTAAATTGCGATTTGAGTTTTGTAATCAGCAATTCAAGCCGACGACAGCGGCTGCGTTTGCGGCGATGTAAAAAAACTCTCCGTAGATGACAACGAACCACATTGACGAAAGGACAGACAAAAAAAATTGTATCGTCCCCGACGTGTTGCGCTCCCCACATCTAGCAAATATCAGTGGTAGCAGAAGCACATGTTCGATACGCGTGCGCCTTAGATTCGGAAAAACGATAAACGCCTAGCTAGACCCATTCCATAGATTCAGGCAATTGATCGTTTTGTATGCATATTATTTGTATGTATGTTTGTATGCCTCAATGGCCGACTGCCGGCCTGCATTACATTCATTACAAAGTCAAAATCGATCAGAGTCAATATTCTCGTTAGAGGTTGCCGTCGTCATCGTTTTGTTGATGAGTTAAATTGTAGTTGTTGATTGTGTGTTTTGTTTTTGTTTCCAACGAATTGTAAGAATTTTGAATGAACTTAAAATGTAGAAATAAAATAGATTTTGTCTAGAATTATGACACAGTATGGATGTTGTTCGATTTGTTTGATAACAATTGATTTAGACAATGGCCAAATATAGTGTGGTGTAATCTATGATTTATTGGTTCTTATCACTATAATAGTTAATGTTTTTCGCGCTTAATTTTTCTTATTTGTTTAAGTACAACCGTCCTTAAGAAACTGCGAAATATTCTTATCGATATATAATCAAACGATCGAATGATGTGATTATATAGAACAAACTTCCTGTGGGATGCACAATTAGATTGGAATTTTATTTATAAACTAAACTACAGATGTTTCACAGACATTGAGAATACATATGTATATACATATATAGGTCTACTACCAATAGAGTATCATTTATAAATAATTCATTAGTAATTAATAAAATACACATTTATAAGTAGAATTTGATAACGTCTATATACAAGTCTAAAATTACAATATATATTGTACTTTCAATACTTTGCTGAGTTCTGAAGTGTTTTTCTATCGTTTATTTCAAATATTGCTAGATCTCTAAAAGGGGGTAACAGAAAATTAAAAATTGGGTGGGAAAAAATGCACTCTAGTGCCACCAAAATCAATCAATCATTGTTGCTTTAAATATTTTCTTATGTGGCTTAAGAATTACGGCATGATAATATATTGTGATTCGATAACCCGGGTCAGAGTTACCCGACCAATATTGTGTCATGCCTTTGATTTTTCTTTATCGATACAATTTTAAATTTATTTATTAAGCAGTGCTAAGTTCATAACATAGAAAGCGCCCAACGTGGGGAACTATCCCACGACCCAGATATTAAGAGTGTCATGCTCTACTGACTGCGCAGGCCGGGCGAAATTTTTCCATGTCCCTGAATTTTCTTTATCGATAAACTTTTGAACTTATTTATAAACCTAGCAGCGCTAAGCTCGCAACCTATTAACTATATTAAGTATAAAAATAAATATTGCAAGAAGCTAAACCGTTATCTATGTACAAAACATATATAAAATAGTCAAATTGTAATACATTTCCTTAAGTTTTATAATGCGATTATCGAATTTACTCAATAAATATATATCCGCATTCAGTCAAGCCCCTTTTCATAGTTTTAAAATTTACAATTGCATGTTCATGTATATATATTTATTTAGATGGCATTTTTTTGCATTTTGTTTGCGAAATTCACAAAGTACTACCGTGTTTACTGCGACAATAAAGTATTAATCATCCATCAACCCATCCATCCACTACTGTGCCCATAGAAACCATAACCAACAAAGCAGACTGATTACAAGGAATCCATTATGACGGATTGACGTCATAATGAAATTAAAATTAAAGAAATAAAGGTACAAAAAAGTCGAATAAAATTAAGAAGAAACGAAAAGAAAACAAAACTATTTATAAAATGGAAAAAATAAATAAAACAATTCGAATACATTTTATAAAAAAAAGAATACAGCAGCAGCCGTGTGTTTAAATCGGGAAAATTATACTGAATGTTTTGAGAAAAACAGTGTTCCACCAGGAACGCTGTTTCTTGTTCTTTTGTATTCAGTCCTATAAAGTTTTCGGACTTATTTTGCTGTCTTCAACGGATGGCATTACTTTTCCTCGAAATGTCTTTCAAATATCATAGATCTACCGGCACTACGCTCACGACTTTCAATAAATACCTAAATTTAGGATGTAATGTTATATGGTGTTTATAATAGCCAATGTTATTAATCGATTTTTTTCAAATTGGTCTCATGTCCATTCCCATTTACGAAAAGTACTAGACACGGAACAATCCAATAAGTTATTAGAGACCTATTTTTGATTTAAAATTAATAAAAAGAAAGATGTTTGTTTTTTAAATTAGTGACATTAATTCCACTGAAAACGTAGACAAAGTAATTTATATATCCTCAGAGATATTCCAAAGCATCTTCATTTAGACTTTTAATTTTCCACATTCTCATATTGTTCAGCATCCGATTTGCTTTCATTTACATTTGCTGTGAGATTAAATGTATTAAAAATAGTGTTCTGTTTTATTCTCACATTTGAAAACTCATACAGCTCCAATAATGCTTGTGTCGCATCTGCTATGGAATTTTTTACAATTACTGCCACAGGATTTAAACGTGCCAACAGCTTTTTAAATTACTATGCGAAGTCCTCTTTATAAAACACTTATGTATGGCTATACAAATTGTTTTCCGTCAGAGTGTGTTTCAGCAGATATTTGTTTTATTTGTGAAATATTACTTATTAACCACGTTCACTGCACCCAGCCTTGGTTCCGCAAGAATTTACAATTTCCTTTCAAGATTAACTTTTTGTATTCATTAATAAATGTGTGGATATTACTAAGAATTTAAAATTGTACACAAATTCTTCGTTTTGTACACATATGACTCCGTCTATATGTTGAGACTGAATCCTGGTTAACCCCCTGCGACAGTTTAAAGCAGCAGCTACATAAAACGACATATACATTAGAACTTTTTGACATATATACAAATGAATTGACAATTGAAACCTACTGGGTTAACGAAATCCGGTTAAAAGTAAACGTACTCCGGTTAGAAGTAAAATGTCCAATGAAGTTAATTTTTAACAAATTAAAAATGTATTTTTCTACAGCTTTTATCATGGCATAATTATACAAGGTATACAAAGTAGTCTTATTCCAATTTTTTCATAATTTTACTTTTGACACAAATTAGCTTGCGAAATCTACGCACTACATGTGTTCAGTGGCAAAAATTACGAAATTATTAATATTGTTTAATATTTTCTATAGTCTATAAATGTAAATTGTAATACCAATAGCTATATCTTGAGAACAATGTGCCGATTAGAGTATGCCTATTTATAAGAAATTATATAAAGTCATTAAATACATAACAACTTTATTTTTAATTTATTAAAAATATATCAATCGACATAGGATTTAATCGATTTACTAGAATAAATACTAGTATCGATAGCTGTTGATTTATTATTTCCACATGTTGGAAGTTAATCCGAATTTCATAGGTGCCCAAAATTAAAATGCGTTAGTATGTGTGAGAGAAAACAGAACAGTACCGAACAAAATTGTGTGTACATTTTGGTGGTCGGAAAAATTATTGAAGAATTTAATTTTTGTTATTATATAAATTAAAATCATTATTAAAAATGTTTTTATATGAATTACAAATTGTATATGTCACAAAAATCTAATAAAGATTATTAAGTAGCATATACCGAGATAATAATCATATTGTAATATTAAATATTAATATTAAATACTACGATAATTATCAAATATTTAATTCTTTTAAAGAACAGCAATTGTTCTGTTGTTTAAAAAAAACGCATTTTGAATAATAAAATAAAAATCCAAATATACTGAAACACTTTTATCCCTAAGTGTTATTTCGTTGATTTTCTAGTTCTGCGGACACGACGTCGTGCGCGCACCCCAGCATGTGTTCATTCGTTGCCTGTCAAACAACGACTGACTGAAAGAGCATAACAATGCGTGTGAGTAGGCAGCTACTTTAAAGTATACTGATGGGCACCTATGCCGAATTTCCGGCCTACTTCTTTGATCAATGCAACAGGATACAGATAGAGTCACTTATGTCATTTTCTGACGGGCATTCGAACATACATGAATTAACCCGTTCATACAACACTATTCTTAATTCATGTCATTAGAGTTTTTTTTATTTCAAACTTTTTGTTTTTTGTTTTACACCAAAATGTTAACACATTTGCGTGAATAACATATGGTTCTAAATAGAAAAAATAATTCTCTTTCTCCTGACTGTAGTACGAACATATATCTATTTACTTTTAATTCATATTTTCTATTTTTTCTGAAAATATTGTTACGATAAATAAATTTTTATATTTTCTCAATTCATATAAAAAATTGGAGAAATGTGGGTTTCCCCACATTTGTTTCTTGTTTTGTACGCTAATTAGAACCAAGGGAAAAGAAATGCATATTGCATTATGTAGAAAACAAAATTTACATCCTGCTGCATATATAAAAACTATAACATTTTTTACTTTTCATTCATGATTTTCAATTTTACTGAAAAAGTTTGAAAATTTCATAAATATTTTCAAACTGTCAAAATTAATTTATTTTCGATAAATACTCTCAATTGTTAGGGATGGGACAAATTTATTGGTTATTCAGAGAGTGATTCGAATTGAACAACGTACAAAAGTCGGTGTTCGCTCAGACAATTTTGTATGGGGAACTAAGTAATTCCTTCATAATTAAGGGTCGAACAACGAATGAGAGAGCGAACAACGCTCGTCTGTACATGGCATTAAGGAAAATCATTGGACAAAAAATAATTATCGTTTAAGATAATTTTATTTCAAAATATTGAGCATAAGAAATTAAAAATAACTCCATTTAATAAACGTTTAATTAAATATTAAATGTTATTATTCATTGTTAAATATTAGTTCATATGTAAAAATTTAAAATTTTTTACTGAAACGGAAAAAAATCACTTAATCAGAGTTCGTTTAACTGAAAATAATTTCAGTTATCATACACAAAAAAAAAAAAAAATGTTCAGTTTTAGGAATTTCAATAATTCATATTTTATATCGAATTCGTAGGTTTCGAATTTTATGAAAATAGACAATAGAATTTGGAACTGGTTGACATGTTCACTGCTTAAGGGATTTTTATTATCTATCATAATATGTATTATAGATTGATTGAAAACTCGTATAAAAAATGTATAAAAGGTTTTGATTTCTTTCCAATATCCAATAGGGAATACCATGAAATGTTTGTTTCATACATTTCCGGCCTACTTATTAGAAGATTAGAAGAACTAACTGCATTAGATTAGAAGGGCTTACTTACTATCATCACGTTTAATTCTTACGGCAGTCTCAGCACATTTAGCAAACGTTGCCCCTTCGAACTTAAACATTTGTATTTGTCACCTGCAAGCAAGCAAGAATTACAGTTTTATAACAACAATGAATGGAATTCAACAGAAGTCCAATAATCGCGTGGCATAAAAACCACTTACCTAATATCGACATAGTACGTCAATTTGCTTTAGTTTATTCATTAGAATAACAACAAATTTTGAATTGAATTTAAAATCGAGAACTTTTGTTTTGGACTATGAAAGTAAAACAAGTACAAAGTTTCGAATGTATGACTCAATGGCATTAACCCAAAAAACAAAAGAAATATTCTGTTATAGTTTTTTTTTGGATAAGCTAAGTAAATGCAAGGGATTCGAAATTGAAGTAACCGATGAATTGAATAGGTACAAATTAATTATTGTCGTATCATTCGTATATAACTAATTTTAACCAACTAATTGAATCCAATTTGTTATTTTCTACACCTAATATTTTTAAATACGATATATGCAACTATTTTTCATTTCCGATACGTAATAGAATTAAAAAGAAGTGACAGATAAATACAATAACAGTTTAAGTTTTTACGTCACTTGGCAAACGGAAATGCGTTTGACAACATTACAATTCATGTCATCGTAGATCGATTAAGCTATTACAAAACTATTATTAGACTCGTAATATCTGGTAAAATTAATAATGAATTTGATATAATTTAATTTGACGTCAAACTTAGTTCGTTGAGATATTTGTCGCCTATACTGGAGTTAATTATAAATGATTTGTTTTTCATTTAATATGACAATTAAGGAAAATTGGGTAAGAAAACAAACAAGCCCTTACATTAGGTATGTTTTATAATAATTTGTAGCAATTAATACAAATTTTCCTCGATAATTCAAAAGTGTAGTAAAATAGAATCAATAATTTTGAGAGGTAAGAAAAACGTTTGCTTTATATAACGGTTATACATCAAATGTTTTTTAAATGATATATTTGATATTAATATCTGTAAAATTAAAAAACATATTTGCCATAACGATTTTTAATGTATCCACGAATATTTCAGTGTACAAATATCCCAAAATGTGATGTTAAAATTTATACATTTCTATTTTACGGAGAACAGTTCAGATATGACGAATAAGAAATAATTTTGTTGATAAATAAAGCAATAATGAAGTTAAAGCTTATTAAATCCATAATCTTCAACGAAAATCATAGAGAAAATAATTAACATTTCAAATAATTTTATTTTAAAATTTTGTTGAAAATATGGACATTTCTTAATTCGAAATTGATAAGGAGTTGTAAACATAATAGCAAACAAATTTGACATTAAATGAATATGTTCTAAGTACCGGTATCAAGAACTTTCTAGTTTAAGATAATGGAAAATATATGCTTCATATTTCATAGAGGTATCTAAAATTGCCACATATTTCCGCATGGAGTCTTTTTCTTACAACTAACAGAATAAATATTTTTGATCCATTCTCAAGTCTAAGTTTGTTTTTTACAACATTTTTTTATTTTAAAATTAACTGCGCTCAAACGAATGTCCTGGAAAAAATGACAAAATATACCTTATTTTTACATATTTCAAAAAGTGTATGAACATTTTTTTTGGTTTGTATTTGATATTCGATACCTTAAATAAATTCTACATTTTGTTTAAAAAAATATATAATAATCAGCCCAAATTTTTGCGCAAATTAAAAGTGTTTGTGTTGTACGAAATTATTAAAGAGTAATCAAGAATTGAGACCGAAAAAGAATAGTATTATACTTAGAGCATATTTAGAGGATGTTGCTACTTCCAGAGAGCAAAAATCGTGAATGTCTTTTGTGCTTTGCACAATATAGCATACATTCCATTCAGAAGCTCTAGCATTTTATGTGGATATGGATTGTTCGTATGAAACGTACAACCTTATGGGAAACTTAGTAAAAAGTTGTTTCCTTTATATTAACATTTATTAAACGAAAACTTATTCCGAAGGACATAATCGTAATTGAGACATCCATTGAAATTAAGAACGATTTTACATAGGATATTCTATCTCTTCAATTACAACTTTTGCTTCAATTCCATTCAACTTGTTCTTATATCGTTTATAACTTAAATAGCTTTATCACACACAGTGTAAAAAGTAGATTTTGAAAGAACTTTGTTGATGTTTTCAGATTTAGTTCAGTCATTTCTTAATTTTTTCCCACTCGCTTTTTAAGAGTTCAAATACGCTAACGTCCTGCAACGACAGGTTTCCCTTTAGGCTGTAATAAGCTCGCCGTGGCCCACGGCTCGCCACATAAAAATCACCGTCTGCCCTTTTGATGTATTAGCTTCCGTGGTTTAGCATTGACTATCTCTTTTCACTCCTGGATCTCCTCCAACCACTTGTTCTAGCATGGGATAACGGGAACATGTTTTGATCAACTTATCACAAAAACATGGGTTGTGATGAGTTGATGTGAGAGAATAACCGTATACCCGTGTACATTGTTGTTTTATTTTAAAGGAGGACAATGAGAGTGATGGGTTTTGCAAAATAGGGTTTATTTATTTACATATAAACTCTTTCAGTGTCACAAAAAAAAAATTGTTGGAATAAAAACCTAAAATTTCGTATTTAATCTATATATATATATATATATAAAATAGAAAAAAAAATTGTTTGTTTGTGTGTATGTTACCGATAGACGCAAAAACCGCTGAACAGATGTTAATGAGATTTACACAGTATGTCATGATATGTCCTGAAAGTAACATAGGCTATATAAACTTCTAAAATTTCGCGAGGATGCAGAGTTGTAGCATCAATAGTGAACGTACCTCAACATTTCTGTACATGAAATATGCGTATATCTTTAGAATGGTTAAAGATACCGTCTTCAAAAATTGTCTGGATAACGTTGGTGTAAACACACATCATCCATACAAAAATGAGAAAATGCATTGCCCGTTGCACTTAAATATTTTTCATTGAGAAAATATTTTTTTTGTTTGATTAGTGAAAAACCGCTCAACTGATTTTACTGAAAATTTTACAGCACTTCATGCTGCCCTATAGAAAAATCATAGGCTAGATAAAATCCTAAAATTTCGCGTGAATGTGGAATTATAGCATCAAAAGTAATCAGAAATCTGAAATGTCATAGGTATTCTATGTTTGTATCCTCAGGGGTGTTACAGATTCCCACTTTAAAATTTGCTTCAATAAATTGGTTACAAATACGCATCATCCCTATAAAAATTGTGGTGATACAATGGACGGAATTTACTAACAATTGAATTTAATTTATCTATACATGGAAAAATGAAACACTTTTGGTTGTAGACTCAAAAATCGAAGAACAGACTTTGTACAAATTTTCGCAGTCATACAATCCCACGGAAATAAGATATGCAAAATATACTTCCAAAATTCCGCGCTGACGAAGAGTTATAGCATCAACCGTAATCATACCTCTGAACTAATATTAATTTTCTATGCACATATCTGAATATCTTGAATATGTAAGTACACATCCAATCTTAAATGACCACGAAGTAAAATTTATTCAAAATCAGAAAATTTCGACTCATAATTTTTTGTCCTATTATGTTATTATCAGTTCAGTAATTCCGCTAACGTCTACTGCTTTCCATCTCTCCACCGTCATGTTCATACACATTGGAATAAAATTTGTGTAAAATGAAATATTATTGACATTATATTTTTTACATTTAAAAACATTTTAGTTTTTTTAATTTTAAATCTACCACCATTGGAGAAAACGAATATGAATTCAATAAAAGTATGCATCAGCAATAATTGGGAGATATCCAGAAACGAAATGCGGATGATGTATTAAATGTTATAATAGTCTGAAATCAATGGTGGGTTATCATCATAGCTGACCTGAAAACAATATGTGTCCATTACTTGAGAAATTAAGTTTAGTTGATCAAACGGATATTAATAAAACTATTATTTCGAGCTACTTCTACAAATTCTATCTTCGGACTTTAAATTGGTTTCCTGAAAATATCAAGGTACAGTAAATACCAAGGTACAGTTAAGAACATGATACAAGAGCACTAAATGCCTAGACAAGAACTAACTATGGAAGAGCGAAAAATAATAATTAATAACAATGAAATGGGAAAATCCTATTCCAAAATAGGTAAAATAATAAACAGAGCCAAATCAGCAGTCCAAAAAGTGGTTTATCGAGACAAAAAAGAACATATAATTAAAAATAAACCGCGATCAGGCCGTCCCAGGAAGATCAAAATCAGAGAAGAACGAAAAATTTAATGTATTCTTATAAAAGGATCCATTTACCAGCTCTCCTAAAATCGCTGCAGACTTAAAAGAATCATTTGGGAAAGCAGTTTCAGCAGACACGGTACGTAGGTGCATCAAGAAGTGTGGATTCAATGCTCGCACTACCCGCAAAAAACCACTTGTTAACAAAACAAACAGAAAGAAGCGTGTCGATTTTGCAAATGATTATAAAAACAAGACAAATGAGTTCTGAAAAAGTTATTTTCTCGGACGAACCGAAATTTAATATATTTGGGTCTGATGGACGCTCTTTGGCGTGGTGAAAAAAGGCGAAGAGCTCAATCCAAAGAATACTCGGAAAACAGTAAAGCACGGAGGGGGTGGAATAATGGTATGGGGATGCATGTCAGTAACTGGTGTTGGCAATTTGGTATTCATTGAGGAAATAATGAAAACAGTTTATATGAATATTTTGAAACAAAATGTGAATCAAAGTGCTGAAAAACTTAACATTCGTGATAATTATTACTTCCAACAGGACAATGATCCAAAACACACTGCTATTGACGTTAAGAATTGGATCGTATACAATACACCAAACATGCTGATAACACATCCACAAAGCCCCGATTTAAATCCGATTGAGCACCTATGGGATCATCTAGATAAACGAATCCGAAATCCTACAATTTCCAGTAAGGCCCAACTCAAAGAAATACTTCTGACAGAATGGGGTAAAATATCGTCCGACTACACAAAAAACTTGTAAACTCAATGACCGAACGATTGAATGATGTTTTAAAACTCAAATATTAGTTAAGTCAATTTAATTGTAAAAAATAAGTAATATTAAATAATTCATTATTTTTCTCCAAGGGTACCAAGACTTATGCTGTGCAAAAATATGGACTTGGCACTATGTCTATTTTGTTTTAATAAAAATATGAAATATTACTTTAATTTGTTTGTATAGGGTACCATGACTTTTCCTGCTCACTGTATATAGTCGAACAGTAATTGGGACTACTATAATACCTATATCAATGCTATCAATAAATAGTAACATTTAAACTACATACAAATAATTTTCTACGTGAACTATCCTATGTTAATCACTTTAGTGGGCAGCGAAACGCCACGGGTCCAGCGTGTATCATATAAAGGCACAGAGTTTAGAAAAATAGTAATTTTCATTTTAACCATCGCCCAGATTCGTTTCCAAATGTCGAATATATTCGACATCGGCCGTCAGTGATACCAATTGTTTTTATAAATACATGCTATTTTATATTAAAATAATTCTGAATTTATTGCTATTTCAATAAAAGTTAATACAAAATTTTGCAGAAATAAATTTTCATATATATTTCATTCATTTTTTGAGGAATAAAATAAAACTAGTGTTTTTGTTTAAATATTTTGTTAAAAAAGCTAAAATTAATCTATTAAAAAATAAAAAGTTATGTATTTGTGCATCTATTTCTTGGAATGAAATGTTTCAAAACAATTGGAATTTCGTTTTACACAAAGATATTCATTGCATTTTTTTAATAATGAACAACTCTTTTTTCGACCATTTGCCTTGCAACGTCCAGCGAACTTCTTGCACCCCTGATTCCTTCAGTTTACATCCACAAGATGTAAATTATTTCGTATGGCGAAGAATCGCCTCCGCGTCATTTTTTCGGTAAAAAAGTTATTCCAATCGAAATCAACTTTAAACTGTTTTTGAGTTTTGATTATATGGTTTCTTAGCACTTGTAACAATACTCAAATTTTTTTGGATATTATCCGATTATAGAAAATATATTTTTTGGATTCTGAAAATGAGGTTTTTTCAAATCTTAAAACTAAATTATGATTACGCGATTAA
Organism: Musca vetustissima; assembly: GCF_032173495.1. Classification (NCBI taxonomy): domain Eukaryota; kingdom Metazoa; phylum Arthropoda; class Insecta; order Diptera; family Muscidae; genus Musca; species Musca vetustissima. The sequence goes on along the minus strand of NW_026877967.1, from coordinate 44,833 downwards.
AAATTAGAATACAAACTAAATACCTGAAAATTCAAAAAATTTAAATTGCACACGTGTCTTTCTTTCAGCAAAAACAAAACAACGGTACATAGGATAACCGAAAAATTGAAAAAAAAAAACACAAAAACACTGAAAGGGTTAAAATCAAGTAAAACACGTTGTGGGGACAATATTGAGTGTAAAGATTTTGGTCGTAACAGTACGTTGATTGCATGACATACGTTTTATTAGGCGGCAATGCGTATATTTGTTTTTTTTTTCACAAAACAGTTTTAGCTCCATTGTCATGTGCGATTTATGACCATCAGTAATCAGTAAGTTTGACCGACGGATGTGGTTCTCTTCAATCCATTTATAAACATAGTTAGCGGTGTATTCAAAAAAACTTCTCTGATCATATAGTCTCTGATTTTCCAAGGAACCATGAGGCCGGCAGACTGTTCACTATGTCTTTTCGAACTATGGTAAATGGAAAAACAACCAATGGAGTTACGGTTTTACCATATGCAGAAATAATAATACTGTAATCGTATATTTTTTGTTCAATTTTTGAATTGAATATACATTTCTGTAATCCTTTGGAGCTTAAACATTTCCGGTTTTGGGGCACATGGAAAAACTTTTCTCATCACCTTTAAAAATTGTGGATGTCTCCTCTAAAATATCAATATATTTTAGAAGAGAAAATATACTGCCGTCTATAGGACAATAGCATTCCTATTTTTTTAAAGTATGATACAGGGATACGAGATTGCAAAAAGTCACATATTACTAAAATCATTTGAAATGTTCAAATCCAGTTGAATGATGGTCACACACTTCAGGAGCTCTGCTTATTTGAAAGGAATTTTAACATGAAACATGATTACAATATCGTTATATAACAAATAACAGATTAGTGGAGGCAAGTAACAATACTAAGCAATGGAACTACTCAAAAGATATAAGAGTTCGAATTGAGTTGACAAGAGATACATTTTTGAAGTATAACAAGTTTATAACAGTCATGATATAAGTCTTGAGACGAATATTCAATATATACAATTATATGTTTTTGAGTCTTGCTGTTTTTGATGGAGGTTTGGATAATAAAATCTTCCGATATAAACATATTGGAAGCACTTGAAATGTGGACATACGTTTCCAACGTTCATGTGTTGAGAAGAATGAGCTTTGAAAGAGAGTACATTCCAACAGTAAAAAAGGAAGTATTTGGGGCACGTCATGAGAAACCAAAAATATAAACTTTTGCAATTTATAATCCACACAAAAATATAAGAAAGAAAAGACCAAAGGAAGAAAAGAACTTACAGATTGATAACATCAGGAATGGACTAGTATCCGAGATGTAATAAACCTTTTAAGCCTGGCGATAGAATGACAAACATTCACAGATTATAATATGAAATTTATAATATTATAAATTGTAACTAAATTGTATTGTCTTCTTATATTCTCAAATCGAATAAAGAATATTATTATTTAAAATAAACAATATGTTAGAATTTCTATTCAAATACTTTTCATTTGGCGTTCGCCAAAAAATTTCGTTCGATAATCAACAGATGTTGTGTTGATAGATATATAGCTTCGAAATTATTTTCCTTAATTCCCCCTTTTTTTTAAATAAACCAGATGTTTAATATAGCTTCGATTTTCTATGATTAATTGTAAATAACGAATAATATGCTAAATAAAAATTTCATCATACAAATATCGCGTATATCTACATATCTGACTTCTATATTGCATATGAAAAGTTCAATCACTTTTTCCTTTGGTAGCGGCGGCAGCAGCACCAACGTTTCATAAGTACATCTTGCTTTGAATTGCATTACAATTCAAATTGAAATTCAAATTCGTTAAACCGACACGAATAGAGAAAGAGAGCTGTCAGTTAGTCCGCCAGTCAGCCATTACTAACAACTTTCATATACCACCGCATGCGATTGTATTCTGCGTTTTTTGGCAGATATATTTTTGTGCATTTTTTGCCTGTTTACCTTAAAAGTTAAAATATTTGAATAATATTAAAACAGACATGCATAGATTTCACGAAGTTCATGGCAATTCAAATCCAAGATGATGAATGTATATCATATAGATGTGATGCGATGACCACTGTTTTTTTGAGTAGCGAGGGATAACCACGCTACAAGATTTCAGGCGTCATCCAAAAAATAAAGATCATAAAACTGTTATCGTTACCTTGTTTTGCATCAGAAGTATTTAATATTTATGTTGTTCTTGTTGATGTTATTGTCTTATGTTGAGATTTATACTCGATAGGAGATATATATGCGCAAGATATTCTTCTTTTTTTAAAATCGAATTTTTGGTATATATTAAGCTTAATTTGTTCCCAAAGTAGATGTTCGATATTTTCCATAGCCGTACTTGATCGATGTTTCATAAGAATGTTGGATCAAATTGGATAATCCAATGGAAAATTATAGTTTCAGCATTCACTTTGTCAGATTGTGGAGATTTGTTATTCTCAATTTTTTCATTTCTTTTGAATTAATTTCAAATTTGTTGTGGTTTTTAATTTGAATAGATCGAATTGTTGCAGTCACACATGGGACTTTTATATGGAAATTCCATATGCAATAGGCCACCCCACCATACCCCCCAAATATCCGTTGGGAGTCGTATTTTTATGTGTTAATTACCCGAAATTTTGCTCGGCACGTGTTAAGCGCATAATAAATATAAATTAAATTATTAACAAATGCATTGTATTAAAAATATCCCAATTCTAAAAGTACATGTAAATTATCACTTATTCTATTTTTTGCAATGCTATTTTTTCACACGCACACACACATTTTTTTTTTAAGTAAACAAAAGAGAATGCAAATTTATTAAATTTAATTGACCATTTACTGGGCTGGCCAACATGGCTTCACAAATGTCAAAAGTGCGCCATTGACGTCATTCATTTTGGACCACAAGAATACAGCAGAGATGTCAAGAATAATTCACAAACCAGATTAACTGATAAACAAACCAAAAACAACAAATATAGAAACGGATAGACGACCACCATGGACTGACCAACAAATAAATGTCCATCTGTTATAAATCTAGCTGAAACCAAATTAAAATGCCACCGAGGGCAAAAATAGCAACCATATTCAGCTTATAATATTTATGAGGAAATTTGACAAAAATAGGTAAGTGCAGAATATCGTTCCAAATTAGGTATTCACATCCATTTGCATGTCATTAAATTAATCATACTTGATTGCGTCTGAGTACAACGCTATATTTGGTAAAACATTTTAATGGTTTCAAATAGAGGATTATTAGATTTCATACATGTGATTATTTAATACATATTTTTATTACGTTAAAGGAGTCATCTGTTCTTGGTTCATACAGGAGCCCATCAGCTCTAAATGCCGCTTCATAACTGAACAATTTTCACCACATTCTAGGTTCGAGTTCCACGTTGGAATTTCTAGCGTTTGGAGATGAAGCTCATTGACAGCCCTGTGTAGTTGACAATTTGCTCCGGCGTTAGTTCAGCTATGGGGCAGCAGTTGTAACCACTGAACTAGATCAGCCAGAGTGGACAATAAATATAATTATATAGCCAGCGGATGAGAAAATCGAGATTAATTTTCCTCCGTTTTCATGTATTTAAACACAATTACCTAACTTATGGCTTTTCGATAAAATATATAAATTCCAATTTATCAAATGTTTTGGAATCACTGGATGGGTATCGATTTGCTCTTGTCCGTGGCCAAAAAAAAGGAACGACATATTCATTTTTCTTTATTTATGCAACGTAAGTAGACGAGATTAAAGGTTTTAGAAAATGACGTTGCCACCTTTCTTATTGCCGAATTCCCAACCCTAATTTTTAAGTAAAATACTACGACCAGGACACACGGGCTTACAGTGTTGTTGCTATCGTCATGAGGCTGATGGAATACAGTTCATCTTCAAGTGACGATGATGATGAACGTATAATCGACCATTTACTAACAATGGAGAATGTTCCCTCATTGGACATGTCAATTGTTTTATGGATAGGACTCAACGAAATTCGATAAAGAATTATGTAGATTGCAAAGTACCAACATATGATAAGGGGGAGTTTAGAAATCTCTTCAGAATTTGCAGAGCACTTTTTGAAAACTTATGCCAGCGATTAAGTAACTGGGATATGTAAAACAAAATGCGGATTGACACGATATATTCAACTTGAAGTGACGATGATGATGAACGTATAATCGACCATTTACTAACAATGGGAAATGTTCGCTTATTGGATATGCCAATTGTTTTTATGGATAGGACTTAACGAAATTCCATAAAGAATTATGTTGATTGCATAGTACCAACATATAATAAGGAGGAATTTAGAAATCATTTCAGAATTTGCAGAGTACTTTTTGAAAACTTATGCCAGCGATTAAGTAACTGGGATATATACAACAAAATGCGGATTGGCAACCTATATTCCAAAAATGAAACAAACATTTGCAAGACTTGTATTAACAGTAATTTATTTTTAATTATTTCATTCCATAGGTTATTATTTCCTCGGGTGTTCGGCCTACCCATGCAGCGAATACTTGGTAACGCCATGTATGGACAATGGATATTTTACAAGAGCCCAGACGCAGTTCAATATTAAATTAAGTTCTGGACGTGTTTGTATTGAACATACATTTAGAAGTTTAAAGCAACGTTTTAGGCTGTTTTACTATTGTAAATTAAGAGGAATAAAAAATTTGCCATTTTGTCTGTTGCGTACTACATAATATCACCAATGAAGACGATATTGAGTTCACGGAAGTAACGAACTCTTTTATTGCGGAAGAATACATTGGCATACCTTATTTGCCACAAGGAAACTAAGTAAATATTGGGTCCCAATATTTATTTAACCCTTTTAGTATTTTTGTCGAATATATTCGACATTTAAAAGTACACTCTTTCTATGAAATTTTTCGGTTATCTTATGTACCGTTACTATTGATGGATTAGTTTTTGCTGAAAGGCAGACGAAACTGGCCGAGGGTTAAAATGACAATTGCTATTTTTTGTAATCTATGAGTCAGTCTCTTATCGCTCAACTTTGGTATGGACAAGTTCGCCGTTTGCGGCCAGTTTTGGCTTAAACTAAAATATTCCACTTAGATAGTGTCCATTTCGTTTCAATTCTTCTGCATTTTTTGTCCACATCTGCTTCTTATTTTTTTCCATCAGAGGACGCAATTCCATTAGCTTGGCGAGAAACATTTTAACTGATGAATCCAATCAGATGATTTTTTTGTATTAGCATCACATGCCTCAACTACTGCTTCTTCCTGCGACGTTGAATATGATATTTTATGCGTAAATTCTGCGTGAATAATCCGAAATCTCCAGCGTCTATTTTAAATCATTGGATAATAGGATAGTGATAGGATATCTGATTTTATAGATAGTGACAACCACGTTTGTGACTTTCTATTCCGAACAGAGATTCCTGGACATAAGCCTCTCTATCTTTGACTGATCTGTCATCAATTATTGACTGCTGCAAGATGTAAGAAGGTACTGGTTGAGTGAGGACTCGTATAAATTTAACGAACTTTCTATTATATTTCAAGCAAAAAAGTTAAGGCAGACACACCGCCCACCACCTCCCCCACAAAATTTAAAATACGAACGTAGTATCCGATTTTATTCAAACTTTGCAAATTGTAATATTTTTACAAAATCGTGTTCAAATTCAAACATGGGACCCATCGTTTTACTATTTCTGGCACTTCCGCACATAATCAGAGCTAAATGAACCGTCGAGCTTATGCGGCCATTTAGACGTTATTTTTATCCATAAAAATATAAAAAAAAAACGAAACAATTTTCTAAAAAATTTTGTTTTCATCGAAAACAAATCGCCCTTACAAAGTAACCACATAGTGAGTGTGGTAAATGAGTGTATAGTCTGTAGGTCGTAACATTTTTATTAACATTAACAAGAATTTAGGGAATTTTGTTAATTGCAGAAATTCCCAAGACGCATTTGTTTCGTAGATGGAAATTTCAATTCAATTCCTATGTAGGATTATTCAGATGAACTAAAGTAATATTTAAATTTAAACACTCGAAGAAATTCGTAAATAAATATTTACAATTTATTTTATTAAATATGGTGTTTTCATAGAAAAGCCAACATTTTTTTTTATTTTGACATTAATTTTTTATTAGTATTATTATTAGTAGTATCTTATACAAATGGGAACCTATTTTTGTAAAATGTTTATTTTTATCAATGGTCTATAATTACTGCACTTTTTTCTCGAGTGTATAATTATAATAATTGTGATTTACTAGGTGTTAATATAGCCAAGCAGCTAGTCAACCAATCAACCCCATCGTCATATGGTCTGATTATTCTACTGTATTTTACCAACGACCCACAGTTGTTGGTTTTTGTTATCGTTGTTGTTGTCGTTTTTATAGTGATTAAATTTAAACATTAAGTCTTGGTTTATTGACATGATGACTACGACAACAAATGAATGGCATTCTCAAGAAAGAAAGAAGAAGAAAAAAACAAAGGCTTGTCCAACTAAGTGGTACACTATGACGCACTAAAGCCGGACGAACATACGATTATCTATAATCATGTTTTATTGCTGCTGAGGATTTCGACGTCGACAACGATGGAAAGAAATACCAAAAAATCTCACTTGGAGTCGAATTTAGTTTTAGTTAGTTTTATATTTAGCGAAACAAACAAAAAATCGAAAGATCAATCACGTGAAGAGTGAGAATAGACATATTATGAAAATCGATAAAGTGGATGGTTTACACTAATTTGTCTGCAAAATCTGGGTTATGGTTTACCTAGTTTTAAATAGCATGTAAAATATATATAATAGCAAAGTGCCCGCTACTTCGTATGCGGAAAAGGGACTACAAAAAAATATATATTTCATATGGAAATCGTATATACCGTATAATTTCTTGTACTATTGTTCCATCTCTATTCCTACAACTAATATCAAGTTTATTACCATTTAGTACTCGTCATCCATTACACCGATTAAAAATAGATCAAAATTCCAATTATATATTTTAGCAAATACGTACAGGTTCCACATTTACATTTTCAAAACTGCATCCATACCATCAACACCACTAAATTTAGTACCACTTAGTAACACACCCATTTGGTACTTCTTTCTAACTTTCCGTCAGTTACTTACATTCTAAATTTTAGGTTTCCAGCTTTCTCGGTTACCCAAATCCAAATTTAATGCATTTACTATTTGTACACATAAATTCGAGTCTTCAAAGTTTTTTTTTCCATATCTCAATACTACACTTCAACAGTAATCTAAATTCCAAAAGTCAGGATTCAACCAATTCCAAATTTGTTTCAAAGTAAGAATTTCTAAAACTACATCAATCCTACACTATAACAGTAATCTTAATTCCACCAAATTTAATTGTACCAAATTTAGTACTTTTCGTACAAATTTATATACCTCAACCCTGCTTTCAAGTGGTAATCGTGAGTCGAAATTTAAGAATACCAGCTCCGTTTGTTCATGAAAAGCACATAATAATACCAGATTTGGTATCATTCTGTGCTTTTCGTACCCATATTCCAAACCTATCTCAATATTCCAAAGCTACTTTCAAATAGTAATCGTAAATCCAAATGTCTGTCTGTTTACTAAATTGTTCCAGATTTGCTACCATTCTTTACATTTGCTACACTCCCACAGTAACCTAAGTTGCAACATTCAGGATTCGAGTTCTACCCGTTCACCAAAGTCCAAATTGTGCTAAATTTTGAGCTGTTCGTACCAATAAGTACCAATTTCCGAAACAACCTCAGTCATGCACTCCAATAATAACCTTAAGTCCACATTTAAAGATTCCAGCTCTATCCAACATCCAAATCCAATTCCACACTGCAACAGTAATTTCAGGATCCCTGCCCTATCCGTTCACACTGTCTCAATCCAGATTTGGTATTTTCAAATACAAGTTTTCCATCTCCATCTCTTCACTCAAATCTAAATTGTACCATTTTCAAAACTATCTCCATGTCTCATCTTACACTCCAACCTTAATTTTAATTCCAAATTTTAGGATTCCCGCTCACACAAAACGAATTGTACCATATTTAGTATATTTAGTGTTTCTTCTATCCATAAGTACGAAATTCCAATACAACCTTAATTCTGGAACTTTCATTTCAAATGTAAGTTTTCAATCTCTATCCGATCGCATAAATTTAAATTGTACCAAATTTAGTACACATAATGGCGAATTTTCAAAACTTCCGACATATCTCAATCCTGCACTCCAACTGCAATATTAATTAAAAATTTCAGAATCTCATCCCTATCCATTCACGCAAAACCAATTTGTAAACTATTTGAACCATTTAGTACTTTTTGTTTCTATAATTAAGAATTTTCTAAACTATGTCAATCCTACACTCCAGCATTAATTTTAATTCCAAAAATCCAGTTCTATCCATTCATACATAATCAAGTTGTACCAAACATAGTACCATTTAGTACACATATCTTAATTCTATATTCCAACAGCAACCATTATTCCAAATTTTAGCTCTCTCCGTTCTCCCAAATCCACATTCTAGGAAATCTAGTGCCGTTTAGTACTTTTTGTACACACAAAAATGTCTCTATAGCTCAATCTTCAACAGAAACCTTAATTAAAAAACTCAAAAAAAATTTTAAGGAAATTTCAGTATTTATTTATATTTGGGATAACATTTGTATTTTGTTTTTGCAAAATAGTCAGGCTGAATCCCAGTTGTTGTTGTTTTTATAAAAAACAACTATTTATTAATGGGGATTGTATGACATTGTTCGCCGAGAGGTAAGGCAGGGAAGAGTATAGTTTCGGATCACGCCACTGATCCTCATCAGTTACCTACGTTTTTTGTTGGGATATTCTCCCAGAAGCTATTTATTGCTTCTATACAAAAAACCTTTCATACCCAAATGTCTCTTGTAACAAAGCGAAGTACTTGGATGACCTACGAAATAAACTGCATGAGAATTTCGCTGGTGCCCCACTTCGAGGTTAACAAGGCATTTACAAGCAATACCATACCTTTCCCACTGTTGTGTGTTGTAACCATTTCCATTTCCGAAGTATAATGCATACGTCAGAAACGTCGGAAACCCACCAAAAACCATTAGGTTTTTGACAATATAGCTATTTCCATTAATCAATTTGGAAAAACATATAAAATATAAAAAAAATTTCTTCCCTAAAAAGTTTTAAATTTTTTATCAGTTCTAGGAAAGAATAGTCATATACAGTGGTGATTTTCGGAATGTTAGGTGTACTGTAAAATTTTTTGGCATTTTTTATAGATTTTACAGATTTTTTTTTCAAAATTTTTTATCTGTAAATGATTTTATCGGTGCTTAGTATACATAATTTAACTAAATTAAAAAGCTTTTTTAAAAATATTTAAAAAATTCAGTAAAGCAAAAAATTACACAAAGTTTTAATTATGTGGCCACTTCAAGGTCGATGTATTTTGATAAAAACCGTTATTTTTGGACAAATTGCATGCAATAATTTTCAATGCATATTAGGTTGTACAAAGTTTTGTTTAAATCGGATTGTCCGTTCGCATGATATACTAAAATTTTTAGCACAATTTTGGACCAGAAGGAGTGGACCGAAATTCCCCATCTTCGAAATTAAACTAAGTTTGGTGTAAATAATACGATGTGAAAAGTTTGGATGAACTCGGTTACCAGATGGAGTGGACCGATATTCCCCGTCTTCGAAATTGAACTAAATTTGGAAGGAAAACTACGAACCCCTTTACTGCTTTCGAGACTTATCATGCGCATCAGCCGGCCAGACTGAAGAACATTTGTAATTCGACTTCAAATTGGTCCAATGAAACATGGGGACTAAAACCAATATTTCGATGAGGCACATATTTTCCCATGGCATAATTACAGAAGGTAGTCTTATTTGGAACTCATCTGTCAATTTAAAATAATAGAAAAATAAATTCCATATAATTTTGTGTATGTCGATTGGCGTATTTTCATATCAAAAAATTAAACAAAATATATTTTTTTAAACGGCATTTACATTAGAACTTTTTACCAGGTTAACCTACTTCATGAGGATTTGTTTGACAAATATGTAATGGGATTGATAATTTAAACCCACTGGGTTAACGAAATCCGGTGCAAGATTTAACCATCTTATATTTATAGGTTTCAGAGGTAGGGAAATTCAAAATTGAACATATATATTTTCATTTAAATTTTGAAAAAAAAAAATTGGAAACATATGACTGCATGACACTGCCTTGTATAATTATGCCATAATTTTTGTCGTATCAATGTGTATGGAATTCTCATTAGCCATAAGGCTGAGGGTATAAAAATAACCATTTGGTAACTGTAACCATTGGGTTCATCGTAAGGAACATTCGAGTAAAAATTAAAATTTTAGGGTGTTAGATCCGAAATTCTAAAAAAATTAATGTTTTCGATTGCTTTTTTCGATAAACAGAAAAATCGCATGATTTAAAATAAATGTTGTTTTCTTAAATATTTGTACATATTGTATTAAAAAAAAACAGTAAAGTCGGACTGGGCCGACTATATGATACCCTTCACCACTTTTGGTATATTGTACATATGTATCCTTACAATTGTATCTCAATGTTCCCTTGAAGGAACATAATCATGTCTTTCTGCAACATATGATAAATTTAAATTCATTCGAGCAGATTTGGAGTCGTCTGCACACCAAGGGGCAAATTTATGGAAAACGATTTATAGCAAAATTGATACACTCTATTCGGTACGCCGCACTGTTAAAAATTAATCTCAATCAGAAATATATATGGAAGCTATGGCTGCATCTGCATGATTTTCAAGAAAATCTAATAACGTCATTCAAGTCTCAATATGATACGTTGTGCAAAATTTCGCTTTAATCGGACAAACATTAGGAGTTTGGTGCACCATTTATGTAAAATCGGACGTATTCACGAAACATAAAACACATCATTCTGCACTTAATTCAGTACGCCGTGCAAATCGAAAGATATATAGGGACTTTAGTGCACCATTTACAAAAAATCGGATGAAAATATATATGGGAGCTATACCTAAATCTGAACCGATTTTCACGAAACTTTGCACACAAAGAAACATGAAACTTTGCAAATCAAAAGAGTTCAAAGAACTTTGGTGCACCATTTACTATGTATTGGAGCTATATTAAAATCTGAACCGATTTTCACGAAACCTAGCACACATCATTCTAGACTTAATTCAGTAGCTTATACCAAAATTCGTGCAAATCGAAAGATATATAGGGACATTAGAGCACCATTTACCTAAAATAGGGCGAAACTATATATGGGAGCTATATCTGAACCGATTTATACGAAACATAGCGCTCAACATTCTAGACTTAATTAAGTACGCTATGCCAAATTTCGTGCAAATCGAATGACTTTCAGGGGCGTTTGTGCATTATTTACCTAAAATCGGGTAAAACTATATATGACAGCTATACCCAAATCTGATCCAATTTTCACGAAACCTAGCACACATCATTCTAGACTTAATTCAGTAGGTTATACCAAAATTCGTGCAAATCGAAAGATATATAGGGACTATAGAGCACCATTTACCTAAAATCGGGCGAACCTATATATGTGAGCTATATCTAAATCTGAACCGATTTTTACGAAACTTAGCGCTCATCATTCTAGACTTCATTAAGTACGCTATGTACGCTCGAGTCGACATATATTCCGACAAATTTCCCGTATATTGTTCTTGGCCCTACGAGTACTTAAGGCATATTTCCAAAGTGTAGTAGGGTATCGCATAGATCTGTCCGATGTTGGCCCTTTGTTGCCTTAATTTTCTTAAACCCTTAATAATGTGCAGATATTAAAAAATAATAAAAAAATAAATAAAACAATTAAATGTTCACAGGCATAATAAAAAAACAAATAAATTCACGTCACATCTGACACCATTGGCTATCCGGCTTAAACTGGACTAAGAAATGTTAAATTAAGCAAATCGGCAGATAAATATATAATTTTTATTTATTTTCAATGTTTATTTATTAAAAACCCCCCAAGTAACAACTCACTTTAATTTAATCGAAGAAATAAATAATACAACAAAACAAATTCGGAGCTATCAACCATTCTCGTCATAAATCGGAAAATAAATGTGCCGAATTTTTGTTGTTATTTAAATAACACAAAATTGGGCGAAATTATTCTATTTTTAGGTTTGTTTTTAACATTCAATTAGATGACTTAATTGCCAAAAAAGAAATAAAAAAACCAGACGAAAAAACCATTAGTTCCAAAATCCCAGACAGTTTTAATTTTATGCTCCGTTGCAACTACTGCCACACATCAATATAACAAGCATCCAAAAATATTTTAATTTGTTATTTTGCAGGTTCAAAAACAAGAAAAAATGTACAAACCAAAATAACAAATTTGGACATTGAACTTATTTCTTTTTTCGGGTTATTGGTAAGCTGTTTCTTTCAAAACACAGTAACAGCAGCCAGCATTGCAACATCCACGAAAGAAATTTGGTCATTGGCTCTGTGGGCTGCATATCTTTATCTAATTTTACAGATACCGGGACGTCTTCGAAACAAAGAAAAATGCATTGAACTTGTCTCGCTCCCAAACCAGACAAAACCAAGAACACAAACTCCTCCTTTCTTGTGGTTCTACGCTGCACATATGGAATTCCTGGACTGGCACCAACGGAAGATTCCCATGTTTAAAGACAATAAATGACGTCAGAAATGTTGGTTTTTTATTATTCTTATTTCTTCTTGCATACGATACGATTTGAAGCCAATAGGGTAGGGTAAAGATAATTTGCAACGGTTAATGAACCCTGTTGTTGTCTGATGTCTGTTTATTATTGGGCCCAACAGTTTGGGAGTAACAAAAAATTCGATCGTAAATCTTCCGAAAACAAATAAACTTCATGTAGTCAATCAATTTCTTTTTTTTTTCTTTGAAAACATTAAGGAATTTAATCAATTTGCGTGATTGAGGGAGTAATTTACTGAGCCATTGAAATGATGTTTGCCAAATGTTTTGCACCTAAAGTCTTATATTTTTCTTTTCAATGTGTATAGCATTTCCGGGAACTTACAAAAATCTCATACTTTTACCATTTTGCAACGGTTTAATTAACGAGAAAAGAAAATGTATTGTAATGAATAATGGCGCAGGGGAAGATAAATACCAAGCAACAGGGACGTACGCAGGGTGGACAATGACCTCGCCGCGGTATCACGTATAAAGAACGACGATCTGAAAATCTGCACTTAAAATTTACTCAAGAGAGTATCTCTGTCAAATAACTCTATAATTATGGTATGCACTGTATGCGAATTTTTCCACACAACTTGTTGTGCTTTGTGCAGCCCCAAGAGTTTGTAACGCCGCGAAATATTGATCCTAGACCCCCCTTTTAATATACCGATCGTAATATCTCGAATAGCTGAGTCGATCTAGACATGTGTGTCCGTCCGTCTGTCTATTATAATTTGTAAACACGATACAGACCACATTTACGGATCAATCATCACGAAATTTTGCATGTAGGATGGATTCTGGCCAATGAAATATCGGTTAATATTTGGGGGATGAAATGGACCAAATACTTAATTTTTGTCGGTTTTTCTGGTCGCTCCAGGGGCAGAAATTATGGCCCAAACTTTGTGAATTTTTACATAGTGAAGGGGATCGGGCCAAAGAATAAGCATGCCTGTTTTGATAAAGATCGGTCAATATTTAGTGGGTCAAATGGACCCTGACTTTTGCGTGAAAAATTACAAAATTTGCATTCTATAGCGTATAGATTTACCCCTGAAGGACATTGACCCGAGCAGTTGATAGTATATCCAAGAGGAGTGGGTGACCTTTAAATCGATACCAACTATATATTGTCGTATATACTCGGGTGTGTGAGTTACACTTAAATATTTACAGGTGCTTACGTATTCGTATATTATTCAGTAACGCATTACCACACTAGAGGGCGAAAATATAGCGCTAAACGCTTTGAAATTTGCCATGATCCAGTTATGATCAATGACAACGCCTATAATTTTCGTTTTTCGAGTCGATCTATAGACCACAATTGAAAGCCGAACATCACAACACAACCCACGGTGAAGGAAATCTGAACAATTAATTAGAAGGCCTGTATTGAATACTAGTAATATTTGTTGGCCTATTGTCGGTCAAGAGGGTGCAAATACCGCGAAATATTGCCCAAGCTACGAATATAGAACCACAGAAAGTCATATTTTCGTTCATATGGTCGGCCCCGTCCGACTATACTGCTCCGCTCACTGGTTTTACATATACAACATTTGTGAGCTTACCTAACATACCCCAAATTTAAAAAAAAGCCAGGCAAATGGTTGTACTATGATGTTATCCAGTTGATATACATATTACAACAACCAGTTGGGGAAAAGTGTGATTGAATTTGTCAGAAATGTTTTTAAATAATAGGTTGTGCAAAGTTTAGTTCAAATCGGATATAACTTCCGCCTGAAATTGGAATTATAAATATTGAAAAATTTTACCCTTTGTGGGGGAGGTACCAGAAAGAGTGGACCAATGGGTAGCAATGTAGCATGACTTGATAGCATCTTATGAAAGTCACTCCAAAGTAACGTGGGAGTCAAACGAAAAAAACTTATCAAATTGAAGTAAAATTAAATTAAATCTACTTATAAACAAAATGATGTAAAAAACGTATAGTAACTAATCAATTTGAGAACGGGCCGATTTGACTAAAAAATTCTTTCTTTTAGTTATCTGTAATTGAAGTGGAAAGTTTTTATGAAAGAAATACCATAAAGTTATACTACACCGACAATTTACAGAAAAGTACTAAAAATTTATTTCAGTTATCTGTAATTGATGTGAGAAAGTTTTTATGAAAGAACATTTTGAGAAAATACGCGAAAATCTTGAAAAACATTTTTTAAAAGAGCAGCGGGACCGATTTGCCTAACATTATGTGGACATATACCATAATGTGATACTATACCGACAATTTGCAGAGAAGTTCCTTACCCTACATTAAATTCCGAATTAAAGGCAATTTATAGGGTATTTGTTACTACATTCAAAGTACCTAAAATCAGACTATGCAAAATATGGAAAAAGATAAGGAGGTATAAAAACTCACAATAATGTCGAGCTAATTTTCCATGTTATATACCAGACCAGATATCTGAATCATTGGCTGAAACATGAACGTATTCTAATTAGAAATCGAAACCGGCTATATTTGTGAAAAAAATGTCAATACATATACATACGTTGTTATGTTTAGGATATACCAAAATGTAGATTTAAAATATTCAATAATTGCTACAGAAGATTACAAATACCTCAACAATTTAGCTAGCTATGGAAAGTGTTATTGAAAATTTTCTTAAATTCGGGAAGTATATATATAAATTCGAATCCTACATGGAGAAAATTGCGCATTAGATGCTCTAGGTGCCTAACTTATATGTGCCTTTTTTGTTCCTCAAATATATTTTTCATGATGTGAAAAATGTTTCCATTGAGAACATATTTGACTCACATTTTCCTACGGTTGTTTTTGATTGCTGTGGGAAGAGTTTTGCCAAAGAAAATTTTGAGAAAAACATAAAAAGTCGGATATTGAAGTTATCGAATGTTGTGTTACTTACACCTTTTATAACTCGAGAAAGTCTGCACAATGACTTCAAATGACTTATGAATCGTATGTGATCAAAATAGGAATAGTAATTACGCCATCCATACTAAACTATCTTTTGAGGTGAGAGTAGTTTGATCAAATCTTGACCTTCTCCTGAAAAATGTTTGGTGGAAAAACCTAAATTGATACAATTTTAATGCGGCAAAACAACGTTTGACGGGTCTGCTAGTAAAGTATATTTTGCCTTTTTGCCAGGAAATTCGTTTGAGTCCAGTTCATTTTAAAATAAAAAAATGGAGTAATAAAACAAACTTAGACTTAATAATGGATCAAAAATATTTGTAAGCTGTATATCAGGGAGTAATTAAAATAAGAAAAAAAAATTAAAAAGAATGATAAATTATACAAATTTTTTGGATAAATTGTTAAACCATTATATGGTACGAAAATAAATATCAGATATAAGATAAATATATAAAAGGAAAAAGTATGGTGTAAAATTCCAATTTTACTTTAAGAGATAAAGGAGGAATACGAAAGAAACCAGCTAAAGTCGCTATTCCAACAACAAAATTAAGGAAATTTTTGAACTATATATTACAATACGTAACACTTCTCGGTACTTAAAGCCTACTCCTAATATAAGATGGACTGAATTAATACCGAAGCTACGTTTAACGAACGCTTACAAGAGGAATTTGTGGAATTCGATAAATGCATATGGCTTGGGCAAATAAATTGTAAAGGATCATATTTTCTGAATGGACCAAACTATTATAGTTGTAACATACACGAAAATGTAAACAACATGTGGTAAGATCGGAACCGAATATAGTCATATGGTATGGGGTGCATACTCGTACGAGTGTAAGCTTCCAGTTTGTGTCCACCAAAATGGATTCTGAAAAGTAAAATGAATTATTAGATGGCGTTTCATAATACATTTTGTTTAAAAAGAGGACAAGGATATAATTGTTCACCAGGATAACGCTTCCATGTGCTATTTATTGTGCCATGGGTAGTCCATTTAGAGCAGCTGGTGTCATCATTTACTGTCAAAGTGCGTAATTTCTACTTGAATTCAATGTGTATTTTTGCCAGGTATGTGAAATATTATAAGGACAAATTTGACAAATGGTCGAGACAAAAACAAAGGCTTTTGTTTTGATACATCACTTTATTATTGCATCATGTTGGAACACATATAATCTTGTTCTACAAGTCTTATTGCTTGTATATTTTTTTTAAGATGTTCGGCCTAGGACCAGTTTTTAAATTTTGTCGGAATAAAAATCTAAAATTTTGTATTTAAAATCATATAAAGGCATAAGGTTTTAGAAAAAATAGCAATTTTCATTTTAACCCTCGGACAGTTTCGTCTGTCTTTCAGCAAAAACATCAATAGTAGCGGTACATAGGATAACCGAAAAATCGCAATGAAATAGAGTACATTTAAATGTCGAATATATTCGACAAAAACTCTGAAAGGGTTAAAGATTTTTTCCCATAGATGGGAGAAAGTCAGATCATTATCCTCAATATGACAAAATCGCAATTGTATTCTGTTCAAAAATATATTTATCATTTATTGGGTTTCCGATAATTTTTTTCAAATGTTACAAACGGAATGACACATTTAATACAAACTTCAGGTAATGGTGAAGGGTTTTCAATTTGTGGAGGTTTTTGAGCGGCATTTATCGGAAATTATTGAAAATTAACAAAGTATTTAGCCCTACCTAACCCACATTTCTACATTTTTCTAGTTTCTTGTTTATATTCAAAACTGCTGAACTAACTAACCTTTCAATATATAATTGAACAACAATTAATGTTTAGAATTTCATTTTAACTGTTCTATCTAGAGATGATTCATCCTATTGGTTATTCCTCAGACAAACGCCCCCCAAGTACGTTTGAAAAGTCCATCGATTAAATGAAAACACTCATTCTAATTTCTTAGAATAAAATGAATGGTTCAAAATTTCTCCAAATAAAATTTCTCTACACAAAAGAAGACTTCGGACGCAATTAATGATTAATCGAAATAATATAACGGTTGTTTACAGACTCTTCTTGGTGTTTACATTAAGGAGGGCAATGTAAGTTGTAACGCTGCAATACCGTTATAATTAAGTGTCGAGTGTGACGTATTGAAGAGTAATTTTATATACAAATTTAATCGCAACACAAAAAGGTAGACCTCATGACAGTAAATTTAAAACTTTAAGCTGATAACTGGTTTTTATGTAATTTCTTTTTCACGTTGCTGTTTTGTTTCGCCTGTTTTTGTTTTTTGACAAGATCTTATTTTAAAATTGAAACAAGACAAATTGCACGTAATCGTAAACATTTAACGCTATCGCGGGCGTTGTCGTCGTCATATAAGGTATTTTCTTTTTTGTTTTGGTGAATCCATCATATGAGACCCTTTCTCACATCCTCATTTGCTTATGAGGTGTGCAAAAAATAATTTTATAGAGACGTCATAAATTCATTTTGCAATTACAAATTTTGTGACATAACTGGAGAGGTGTGATTACGCATTAACCCGCTAAGCTGGTTACAACATTTCGTTGTTATTAAGGACGTAAGCGGCGATTATGAAGCATCGTCGACTTTCTTTTGGATAGCATTTTATTATGAGTGAGTCACAATTTGATTGACAGGGTATTTATTTGTTATACTAGGTAAAGGAGTGACAACCAATAAAAGTGAACCGTGGAAGGTCCAAAATTTATGAATTGTGAAGCAGTAAGGTCAAGTAAATTAGTTGTGTAATGGATGACTAAATGTTCCCGTGGCTATGAACAAATAATTGCGTTAAAAATAATAAAGATATGTCGGTTTCGGCTGAAAT
Source organism: Musca vetustissima (assembly GCF_032173495.1). Taxonomy (NCBI): domain Eukaryota; kingdom Metazoa; phylum Arthropoda; class Insecta; order Diptera; family Muscidae; genus Musca; species Musca vetustissima. The sequence goes on along the minus strand of NW_026877967.1, from coordinate 26,218 downwards.
ATTTAATGGAAATCTATCTCATAATGCTGAAAACGACAATAATATTTTTAATAATAATCAGATAATAAGCTCGATTTTTGTACGGTGCTTGAACAATAGAACCGTTTATCGTTCGAAGTTGTAAACTAGTGAGCAGAGCAGTATATTCGGACGGGGCCGACCATACGATACCCTACACAACTACCACGGAACTCTTACTTTCTGCTGGAGTTTATTCCGAGCCTGGACAATATTTCGTGTTATTTGCACCCTCTTGCCCCATTAGAGGTCAACAGCACTTTTCCTTACACTGACATATTTTCCGAATATTACTAATATTCAGTTCTTCTAATTACTTGTCCATATTCCCTTCACAGTGGGTTGTGTTTTGATGTTCGGCTTTCAATTGTGGCCTATAGATCAACTCGAAAAAAATTATAGGCATTGTGCTTGATCCTAACTGGAATCTCATGGAAAATTTCAATGCAATCAGCGCTATAATTCCGCACTCTAGTGTGGTAATGGGTTACTAATTAATATCTCAGTACGTAAGTACCCGCAAATATTTATGTGTAACTCCCACATCCGAATACATACGACCATATAATTGGTATCAATTTAAAGGTCAACCACTCACCTCTCGGGTCTAGGACCTTCGGGGGTAAATATATGTGCCATAGAATACAAATTTTGTAATTTTTCACACAAAAGTCTGGGTCCATTTGACCCGCTAAATATTGACCGATCATTATCAACACAGGCATACTTATTCTTTGGCCCGATCCCCTTCTCCATGCAACAATTCGCGGTGTTTGGATCTTAATTGCGGCCTCTGGAGCGAGCACCGATAAAAATAAAGGTTTTGGTCCATTTCATCCCCTAAATATTAAAGGGAGGAAAATACAGTTTAGTATCCTAGCTAGAATATGTAATTTTATTTTTAATTGCTATTTACCTATTGCGCTATATATGGTTTCACAAAATCGATTGTTTATTATTTTATGTGAACCTGTGACTTCTCAAGAATTTCTCCTTAAAATTTTAAGTAAAAATCTGAACTACGCTGAAGATGTAGGCAATTTATTTTGTCAGCATCAAACGACGTCATGGGTTATTCTCAAAATTTAAACGCGTTTTTTTCAAACTCCAAAAATAATGATGCAATCCGATCCACATTTTAACACGTTGATACATTACAGTTCAATGTATGACTAGGAAAATATTAGAATCTAATGACACGAATATAAGCATATTTTTATTATCTACGGCGCCCGGGATTGATTAATGAAAGACAGTTTGGGGTGATTTAAGCGAACAAACAAAATAGTCAAATGACAGTTTAAAATTAGATTAAAAAGTCGGCCAACCCGTAATAAGAATATTGGAATCACATATGGAATCCTTCTTAACTTATTGACTACCAATTCAAAAATGACAGGTTCGAGATACGACAAATTTATGGTGCAGCAAACAAAATAAAATATTCAAGAAAATTTAAGATGACAAACGAATCCATTAGTTTATATTTCAAAGTCTGCTCTGGGAAATGCCAATAGTGATTACCCATCCCATCGAGAGTTATCGTGCGCACAATCCATCATCCAGGGACGGACGGATATTTGAAAATCGACTTCAAATTGTCTGAAATACCCTCTTTAGCGGATTTTTTAATTTTTTGCAATTTTTTCTCATGTTTTTCAAACCAAAACAACGGGTCTGTTCCAAAAAGGTGTAAACGTCGAAAACGTCATATACCTGAATGAAATGTAAAAAATGTAGTTAACGTCATTTATTTCAAAATTATCACCATATACAGTTAATTTCAAGAATATATATTATTTTTACAAATATCTGACTATATCTTACTAGAACTGATAAAAACTGTTTTGAGAAGAAAATTTTGATATTTTATATGGATTTGAGTAAAGCATACGAAATTTCCAAACTGATTAATGGAAATAGCTATTTTGTCAAAAACCTAACGGTTTTGGGTAGGTTTCCGACGTTTATGACGTATGTATTATACGTCGCAAATGTATGTCATTTACGTCACTGTTTTTGACAGACCATCTCTGGTTTTCCTTTATGATATCGAAGAAAATAGTAAAATCTAGTTGATTCTTGCAGTACGGGAACAGACCAAATTTCTTTTCGAAAAAATACATCTGCAAATGTAAAAAAACATTCTAATTTTTTGGTTTTTGTTTATTTACTAAACAAATAATAAATCTTTTTTTGAGGAATTTTTATATAAAAATAAATATTTGCAAAAATGTTAAAAAAAAAACGAAATAAAAAATTGTATAAATATTGTTTTTAATTGAATTCTGTTTAATTACCTGACTAATTTCAATGCAAAAGAAAATTCCCATAACAGAAGTATTCGAAATACCCGCAATAAATATTTCAATAGCAAGTATACAACAACAAAAATACAGAGCAACAAGAACATCCATAACAATAATATTTATTTATTTACATATTAAGTGAATTATAAACTTATCTAGAGATTCGTTGGAGAAAAAACAGGTAATATTGTATTTTTTGTTGTTGTTTTTAGCCAAATGTAAATATTTGTAATTAAATAGCCAAGTGGTAAATATTTTTATGTGAGAAAAAGCAGAACGCATAACATGGATTTGATTACATTTCATTGGAATCTCAAGTAGACTGCAAAAAAATATGTTGTTTTTTCATTACTGTATTATCTTTCCAAAGACGATCTGCAAATAGCGGATGTTTATGGTTTTGAACTACATATTTGAGATTCCGAGGAATAGAAATTTGTCATATGAACATTTATCGAAAACAACGAAAGTAAGTCGAACGAGATTTAAGGAAATCATCCATATGGTGGTTTATGGTATAAAAATCCTTCAACGTATTTTCCAACAAAAAAACTAGTAGCTAATAATATTTCCCAATGCTATGAATAAACAATATTAAAAATACGTTGGATTTCAAAAACCCCCCTCTTCGATTGAAGAGAAACCACAAATAAAAAAACAAATGTTGCCATTTGAAGATGAGACTTGACGATTTGTTTCATTGACGTCACAACGCTGTTGTGGTGTGGTCAAGTGTTTCTTTGTGTGGTTGGGATTTAATCACGCTGATCACATTTTGTCTTAAGTATTCACAAGTCCACAAAGTGAATTGAAATAATCTATTTGCGAACACACGTAGCGAATAGACACGATTCATCCAATGGGACAGACAATTTGTTAATTTGTTTGCTTGTAAACAAGAACCGAAGACAACGCACGAACCAGATCACAGAAATTTAAAATTTCAAAAAGTTCTCAAGTTTTTCCTTGCGATTGAAATTCTTTTGTTTGTGAATTGATTTCTGCAAAATATCAGCAATCACCGGCCACCACCATTTTGCAATGTGGTGATTTATGATTTCGCGCATTAACGCCTCATTGCCGCTGTATGCTGTTTTGCGTGATTATGACAACTATATTTACGTCATACGCGCCACTTTCAATGTAAAATTAAAAAAAAAACTCCATCCACTGAACCATTAACACAACGCATCGTCGATTATGATTAACATCATCGTCACTGCCATCAAAAGAGCCTTCTTTTTACCTCACTATCCCAATGAAATATTGAAGCCGATCATGATTGTGATGACTGACAGCGATTTATCCTCATTGCAGTGATTGTTGAAGGGGGGAAAACGTATGTTGAAAAATTATCGAAGAATTAGAATTGATATCATTCACAAAAAGAGCTGTTTTGTATAACAGTGGTAGAAAAATTGTCGGGACATTTTTTTGGCAAATGTTAGGAAAATTGTATGAAAAATATTACAAATATAACTAAATCTACTTAAATCCCAACGATTAGATCTGCAGGTGGTATAGGACTCCGATTAGAGCTCATCTCTGCGATTAGACCATCCTTCACTGTGTTTTAGTGTAGTCCTCGTGTTTTAAGGGTGACATTTTCCTTTGTTTGTCCTTATTCTGAAATGAGAAAAAACTGAATATAATTACAACGCTAATACTCTAAACACATAACTACTTACTTTACTGGGAAAAACCAATATCCAACAACAACAGCCGTCTTCAGCATTCATGTCCGTCTGGAAATCGTGAAAAAGAAAGAAGAGATTTAAACAATTGAACCAAAGAACATTTCTTTATATATTTATTTGAAATGCTTAAAATTGAATTTAAAGTTCAAATTGGATTGCTGTGACATGGATAACTATAAACCTTTGAACTATTTGTTAAATATAATAAAATTCGAAATCCAATTTTAATATAATACTAGCTGAACCCGTGGCGCTTCGTTGCCCATACTAAAGTTATTAACATTGGATAGTTAACGTCGAAAACTATTTGTAGGTATTTCGTAGTATAATGTCAGTAATAATTTCGCAGCATCCGGCCTATGTATTAGTATATTTGATTCTATTCAATAGATTACAAATAATCTTTGAATAACGGTGGTAGTATTAAAAACAAATTTAGCATGACTTTTGTAATCAGTTGTAATAGTACCATACAGAAATATATTTTCTCCAATATTTACATGTTTCTCATTAATCGTTCCAAGACCACTAAAATCCTTCATTTACAATACAGCAATTTTTATGTCTGTATTCTCAACTATTTCCCCATGATATGAGTGCATTTCCACCGATCTTATCTCGCTCATATTTTTATGAATAATGTGTATTCACACCTACGATATACAGATAAATTTTGAAGGCGTTATCTGTAACCGTTCTTGAGATAAACGCATATTACATGTTCAGAAAATTTGAGGTATGTTTACTATTAATGATATAGCTCCTCATCCACGCGGAATTTTAAAAGTTTATATAGCCTATGTTACTTTCAAGGCATGCCCCGACATACAGTGTAAATCTCATTAAGATCTGTTCAGCGGTTTTTGCGTCTATCGGTAACATACAAACAAACAAACAAATTTTTTTCTATTTTATATATATAGATATATATATATATAAATTACGTGTATGTTCGTGACAGCTAAACTCAAAAAATACTGCACCGATTTTGACCAAATTGTATGTACATGCTCTATGGGGCGTGAGGAGTGTTTCGATGTAGTTTGAAGTTCATCCGACAGATGGCGCAATATTTATTTTTTTTGTGTTTTTTCACCGTAACTCAAGAACTACTGCACTGATTTTGACCAACTTTATGTATATGCTCTATGGAGCGTGAGGAGTGTTTCTGTTTATTTTAAATTCGCCCAACAGATGGGGCTCTATGTAGTTTATTTTCGTTTTGCCCGATTAGAGATTGGGTGCTTAATCGATGTTAAGTATTCCGACACCAATTCATACATAACCTGTTTTCGTGAATAGCGCGTGGGAGTCAAACGAAAAAAAATAACTTATCAAATTGAAGTAAAATTAATTTAAATTTACTTATAAAATTATGTAAAAAACGTATAGTAACTCACCAATTTGAGAACGGGCCGATTTGACTAAAAAATTATTTCAGTTATCTGTAATTGAAGTGGGAAAGTTTTTATGAAAGAAATACCATAAAGTGATACTATACCGACAATTTACAGATGTGAGAAGGTTTTTATGAAAGAAAATTTTGAGAAAATACTCGAAAATCTTGAAAAACATTTTTTGAAGTAGCGGCGGGACCGATATGCCTACCATTATGTTGGACATGTACCATAATGTGATACCGACAGAAGTTCCTTACCCTACATTAAATACCAAATTAAAGGCAATTTATAGGGTATTTGTTACTACTATCAAAGTACCTAAAATCAGACTATGCAAAATATGGACAAAGATAAGGTGGCTTAAAAACGCACAATAATGTCGAGCCAATTTTCTATGTTATAAAAAGAACACATGGCATATACCAGACACGATATCTGAATCATTGGCTGAAACATGAACGCATGAACATTTGTGAAAAAATTTCAATACATATACATACGTTGTAATGCTTAGGATATACCAAAATGTCCATTTAAAATGTTCAATATTTGCTACAGAAGATTACAAATACCTCTTAAATTCGGGAAGTATATATATAAATTCGAATCCTACATGGAGAAAATTGCGCATTAGATGCTCTAGGTGCCTAACTTATATGTGCCTTTTTTGTTCCTAAAATATAGTTTTCACGATGTTGAAATTGTTTCCATTGAGAACATATTTGACTCACATTTTCCTACGGTTGTTTTTAATTGCAGTAGAAAGAGTTTTACCAAAGAAAATTTTGAGAAATACGTAAAAAAGTCGGAGATGGGAGTAAACGAATGTTGTGTTATTTACACCGTTTATAACTCAAGGACGTCTGCACCAATTTTGATGAATCAAAGGACTTATGAATTGTATGTGATCAAAAAAAGGATAGTAATTACGCCATCAATAAAAATTATCTCTTGAGGTAAGATTAATTAGATCAAAACCTGACCTTCCCCTGAAAAATGTTTGGTGAAAAGTTCGACAAATTGATAAACTGAAATACCACACATACTGACATAATTTAATATTTAACAATAGCAATCCAGTTGTTCAAAAAATATCAATTGTCTGCAACTATACAGTTATATAGCTAGTTACTTAGTGATCTAGTTACTTTATACCCCAAAAAGGAACACAAAATAGACCGTTGGATTCATTTGTCGATTGAAAAAGTTGTCCAGGCATAACCTGGTAGTTACTGGTAATGTAAATGGATCGACTATTTTATAGATTACCGGTGGAAATATTAATAACCAATATTTCTCTCTTCGATATAAATTCTCGAAGGCAAAACAAAACAGAACAATTCGTTTGTCATTTTGTTTAGACTTTTTTGTAATTTTCCGAATTATAAAGCAAATGTCGATAAGGAATGTGTTTTCTTCAAAAATAAATAAATATCAATAATCGAACGAATTACAGATTATATATCTGAGGTATGTTTTGATATTGTAACACATTACAGACCAATGTAATCCATCTACAGGCTTCATTTCCAGATTTGCTGTAGACATCGTCCTTTCAGAAGGCCCCACAGATTGAGAGAATACATAAAGGACTTTTTGCAAGACTTCTATCTTCCGTTTTTTTCTAAATTGTCTATTTCAGATACATCTACATCAACAGGGAGACACGTTTGAAAAGCAAAAAAGAAGTGCGTACTGAGACTTTCATATGGATCAAACAATATACATACATATATGTATACAATACTATATTTTAGTAAATATCTTTGTACAGAATAAATTTTATCAAATATTTCAAATTTTCGAAACTGTTATACAATCTAATTTGCTATATATACGTAACTAGGCATATAGATTATACTTTTTATCTACCCAAGTAGCTGACTATAAGACACTAGTCAAATGTACTACCATTTTGTACTACCGAAATAACTGTATACTGGCAGGGGACAATTGACTTCCCCAATGACATGCCCATGTTAAATTCACTAGTCTAGGGCATGATGTGGTAACCAGTGGTAGTTACAAGTAATTAGTAAAATCACTAGTTTATAACCTGTTACACGAACTACTGGGAACATTTCTTCAAAGTAAATGAAGGTTGAGAGGTAAACATTATGCGTATTTTTTATATCGGAAATTTGACATAAATTTAATGGTAAATAGTTTCTGAAATATTTTTTTCATGAATTCGTTAATTTTTACCAAACTTAAATTGATGCAATTCTGATACGGCAAAACAACGTTTGGCGGGTCTGCTAGAATTATATATTATTTTCGATCAAACTCCGTCGCGCAGTCACATCACTCATTTGTAGATTTAAATTTGTTTTTTCCTTTCAGTGGACGCTGAAGGGTTCATTCTACTGAATCGTACTAGGCATCTTGGGAACACACAATATACTGTATGTTTTAAAACATTTAAAAATAACAGCAAAAAATGAATTAAAAAACATTTCTGCAAAATACTTTGGAGAATAAATAATTTAAATATAAGGTGTTGTTTCCTACTAATGTAGGAAAATATATGGTAGATACGCAATTGAAGTATATATGTTTGGACATAGTTAGGCGGGAAAGACCATTTACAGATGACACTTTTATAAAAATTATTCTTTTGAAAACAATAGCATAATTCATAAACGAGTTTGTTTCCATTCACTCTGCAATTGAAATTGCTGAGCCAATTATAAACCAGTAAGGAAAGTAGTAAAGTCGGACGGGGCCGACTATATGATACCCTTCACCACTATGGGTATATTAAACAGGAATATTAGCATGAAATTGGATGAAATAAAATATGTGATATTTATCTAAATATAAATCTACCTAGATCTATCGATAAAGTATGTAAATCGACTTCAAACAAATATAAATAGGTCATACGTTGGGCTATGTCTGTACTTCTAGAAAACGCAACTATATAATTTTATGTTCAATTTTGTACGTTGTGCAAAATTTGATGTCAATCTGACTAACATGAGGAGTTTGATGCCCAATTTACTTGAAATCCGGCGAAAATATATGTGGGAGCTCTATCCAACTTGTACTAATTTCAGAACGTTTTGTTCCTATTGGTTCCGTAGTACGTCAATTACTTAAAATCAATCTATAATAAAAGGGAGCTATATCTAAATCTGGACCGATTTTGACGAAACTTGGCAGACATCATTCTAGGCTCAATTAAGTACGTTATGCCAAATTTTGTGCAAATCATATATCTTTCGATTTGCACAAAATTTGGGACTTTGGGGCACCATTTACATGAAATCGGACGAAACTATATATGGGAGCTATATCTATATCTGGACCGATTTCCTCCAAACTTGGCAGACATCACTCTAGGTTTAATTCAGTACGTTACGTACGTTTAATTCAGTACGTTCGTGCAAATCGAAAGATATATAGCGACTTTGGTGCACCATTTACATGAAATCGGACGAAACTATATATGGGAGCTATATCTAAATCAGGACCGATTTTCTCGAAACTTAGTAGACATCATTCTAGGTTCAATTCAGTACGTTATGCCAAATTTCGTGCAAATCGAAAGATATATAGGGACTTTGGGGCATCATTTACATGTAATCGTAAGAAACTATATATGGGCTCCCATATATAGTTCAATAGCCTTTACTAAAGAAGGCCGGAATATTTTTGCAGTATGTGAGAAAATATCGATTGATATTGGTATTTATTATATCAAATCGATTGTTCGAGTAGTGTAGAATATATTTCATCAAAAAATATATCAGTCACAACAGAACGTACAGAGATCAAGGCCTATGTTGACGAGTAAAGGTTTCTGGCACACAGCAGCATGATTGATGGCCAACTCTTGACCCTTAAAATCTATTGAACATGACAATATTTTTCCAAAATAATATTTTATGAAGAGAATAACTTCCACTTAATCTATTTTAGTAACAAATTAGGAAAAAATTTACACTTTGACAAATATTTGAAGACTTGTGTTGAACATCAAAAATGTTAGGTGTACTGTACCAACTTTTAGCAATTTTGATAGATTTTACAGATTTTTTCAGATATTTTCATCTGCAAATGATTCTAGTTTCCATAATTTAACTAAATTAAAGAGCTTTTTTTAAAAATATTTTCAAAAAATGCAGTAAAGTAAAAAAATCACACAATGTTTTAATTATATGGCCACTTCAAAATCGATGTATTTTCATAAAAACCGTTATTTGTGGAAAAATGCATGCAATAATTTTCTATTTTCGCACTAATTCTCTTAATTGCAGTATATCGAAGTGTTCTGAATTAAAAAATTTCAAAAATACTTCAAACGAATCGAGGGTTGATCAAAAAATGCTTACCACAGTAAATGTTTTAATTCTGTGACCACCACTGTATATCTAAATCTGGACCGATTTTCACGAAACTTCTAGACCTAAATGATTAGGCTGTACCAAATTTCGTGCTAATCGAAAGATATTTAGGGGCCGTTTACATTAAATCGGTTAAATATATATATGGGAGCTATATCTAAATCTGAACCGATTTTTCCCAATTTCAATAGGGTTCGTCCTTGGGCCGAATAAGTGACCTACGCCAAATTTCATCCAATTCGGATCATAAATGCGACCTGTACTTTGTTTACAATTTAACATGGACAGACAGACGGACGGACGGACGGACATGCATAAATCGACTTAGAAAGTGATTCTATGCATATTCTCAAAAGGAACCATGTGTCTATCTCGATTATTTTTGCCTGTTACAAACATATGCACAATGACATAATACCCTGTACCACAGTGTGGTGAAGGGTATAAAAAGTTTCGCGGTAGAATTAACTCATTTACCCCGTGAAAGAAGTTAACTACGTTTTCGTTAGACAATATAGATCTGGCATTTTTAGCCGATGTTTCCGACTTATTGAATCGAGCAAGCAACCGATTTCATTAAAACTTTTCGTCCAAACATAGTTTAAGGGGACCCCCCCATTCTCGGGGTCAAAATTTTTGTTGATATAATTAGAATCTACACTGATTAAAGATTGTCTCTACAAAATTTCAAGTGAAAATCTCAAGAACTCTTGAAGATATAGCCGATTTATTGTGTCAGCATCAAGTGACGGCTGAAGGGCTTCTCAAACTTTAAACGCGTTTTTCTCTAAACATTTTTTTGCGAATGGCGGGCACGATAACTCAAAAAATAATAATCCAATCGGTTCCAAATTTTGCAACGTTTCTCTGGGAGTGTATAGCTCTCGTATGAACTAGGATGAAGCCAATAGTTGAAGATCTTCCTTATTTTTTAACTTGGTTTTTGGTAAAAAATCGGCGATTTTTCAAAAATATTTTTTCAAAGGTCCACCATTTTGTTAATTTTAGAGCGAAGTCAATAATCCTAGTTCATACGAGAGCCAGACATGTACTCTTTCTAACACCGTTGGAATTTTCGGATTCCGATGTTCCAGTGAGGAGTTATCATACCCGCCATAAAAAATAATGACTTTTCTTTAATTACAAAAAACAACAACAAAACAATAACAAAAATTTTTCTTCCCTTTTAAATTTTCAATTATATATGTGCAAAGTTACAAACTTTAACAAGCATTTGTATTCATTTACCAGCCCATTGAAAATCTTGAAAAATTAAAATCGAGAATGGGTGGGATTCCCTTAAGTTCGAAGATGGGGAATATGGCTCCACTCCTTCTGGTAACTCCCCCACAAAATGGTCAACATTGTGCTAAAAATTAATTTTATAATAACATGCAAACAGACTATCTGATTCCAACGAAACTTTGTACAGCCTAGTATCTTTACCAAGCCTAGATCAAGTTTGATGTTGGGACCCACTGGTCCACTCTTTATCGTACCTCCCCCACAGAGGGTCAAAATTTTCAATATTTATTATACCAATATCAAGCTAACGGAATGTGCGTTTTGAACCCAACTTTGAACATTGTGTTAAAAATTAATTTTATAATAACGTGCAAATGAACTGTCCGATGTTAATGAAACTTTGTACAACCTATTATCTTTACCAAGCCTAGATCAAGTAGGAAGATGGGACCCATTGGTCAACTCCTTCTCTTACCTCCCACAAAATGGTCAAAATTTTAAATATTTGTAAATCCAATATAAGGCGAATGGAAGGTCCGATGAGAACCAAACTTTGCACAACCCATTATCCTTATGAAGTCTAGATTAAGTCCGAAGATGGGACCCATTGGTCCACTCCTTCTGGTACCTCCCCCACAAATGATCAAAGTTCTGTCGGCAACACCGATTGACACTTTTTTACTTGTTTTATATTACAAATTGAAGATGAGAACCAAAGAAAGTAGAACTCATACAATTTTGCAGTGATCAAATTGTCATTGGAATGTATTTATAATTATAAATACAATTTTGGGGGTTCAAAATATCCGACAGTGGCACATCATGCAATACAGATTGACTGGGACGAATTGAGGAGGATGGTGTCCTCGATGAAGTAAATATGGAAGTAAATATTTACTGGTTGAAGAAGGAGTCACAACAACGATACGAATGTACCAATAGCCATAACTACGTTATTTCAGTGTGGACAATGTTAGGTTGGCATCAATAAAAAGTTCTTATGAATACTTCACATAAGTTTTTGATAAAATATTATACCCCATCAAACAAATTTATTCGATTTAAAAAATCTTTGAGTTGAAATTAAATCAGACTATCACGAAATTAAGCAATATATTGAATTTTTTTATATTTTTCGCATGTACCGAATATATGACGACAAAAGCTGCCTTAAAACTATATCTAATAATTTACCACAAGAAGAACATAAAAATATATAGATAATGGAAACTGTACGTCATATGGACAAAAATTATGCTTCTATATAGTAATTTACATGACAGGAAATATTCCAAAATAAAATTATTTTGATTTATATTTTAATAATTGGTCTACATCTATTTTCCTTCTCATAGTTTTTACATAAAACGGAATCAAACAATATACGGAAACCCCGTTAAGGAAACTGCTAGTGAGCTTCAGATGATAAACACCGATGAAGGGGAAGAGGTTCATTCCATGAAAGTGTGAGTAGAAGTACAATCTGGTGCTTTATGATAACGAATTTCAAATAGCAATATGTTTTACATATATTATGCATAACTCTTACAGAGAGAAATTTGGTCGAGTAAAAATGGTAAACAGGAATGCCATAGGTTGTTATGTTGATTTTGAAGTATTGCCATCTAATTTTACTAGATTTGCGTTGCCGAACTTTTCAAATTATTTTGTACTCTGAAGGCAATTTTGAAATGTTTCCCTTTTACTAGATTTACTATTAAAAAAGTACTGGAACAGACCAATTGTCTTAATGGGCTTTAGACGTCAAATAAAATCTACTCCAATTAGGTTATAATATAGGAGGTGATGCAAATGTGGTATACTCATTTGTTTTTAGATTGCGAAATTTTTATTTTTTTATCCGATTAAATTGAAATTTTGCAATTAACATGCTGATTCATGGTAGACTCTCGTAGAGTACAAATGTTTCAAATAGTAATGAGATTTTGTCTTGTTCTGGCTTTTTTTCATGCAGACTCAAGGTATACCACATTACCTGCACTTGTGTTTACTGAATAAACGTACAGTTTTTTTTTTAAATTGGTAAATATGTGGTCAATTGAGCATATTATTTGATTTTTAGTACTTACTAATTTTTTAATGCTTTAATAATAAAGATTAAAATACATTTTTAAAACAAAAACATATTTTTAAACGTCAACCGATAAAAGTCAATTTCATGAAAAATTTAATTTTTGCTACTGATTCTCAACCTGAGTTAAATAAATTAAACAGATCATTGCTATCTTATTTATACCCTTCACCACACTGTGGTACAGGGTATTATGTCTTTGTGCATATGTTTGTAACAGGCAAAAGGAAACGAGATAGACACATGGTTCCTTTTGAGAATATGCATAGAATCACTTTCTAAGTCGATTTATGCATGTCATGTCCGTCCGTCCGTCTGTCTGTCTGTCCATGTATTTTTGTGAGCAAAGTACAGGTCGCATTTATGATCCGAATTGGATGAAATTTGGCACAGCTCATTTGTTTGGCCCAAGGACGAACCCTATTGAAATTGGGAAAAATCGGTTCAGATTTAGATATAGCTCCCATATATATATTTAACCGATTTAATGTAAACGGTCCCTATATATCTTTCGATTTGCACGAAATTTGGTACAGCATAATGAATTAGGTCTAGAATGATGTCTGCCAAGTTTCGTGAAAATCGGTCAAGATTTAGATATAGCTCCCATATATAGTTTCGTCCGATTTCATGTAAATAGTGCCCCAAAGTCCCTATATATCTTTCGATTTGCACGAAATTTGGCATAACGTACTGAATTAAGCCTCGAGTGGTGTCTGCCAAGTTTTGAGAATATCGGTCCAGATTTAGATATAGCTCCCATATATAGTTTCGTCCGATTTCATGTAAATGGTGCACCAAAGTCGCTATATATCTTCCGATTTGCACGAAATTTGGTACAGCCTAATCATTTAGGTCTAGAATGATGTCTGCCAAGTTTCGTGAAAATCGGTCCAGATTTAGATATAGCTCCCATATATAGTTTCGTCCGATTTCATGTAAATGGTGCACCAAAGTCGCTATATATCTTTCGATTTGCACGAAATTGGGCATAACGTACTGAATTGAGTCTAGAATGATGTCTACGAAGTTTCGAGAAAATCGGTCCAGATTTAGATATAGCTCCCATATATAGTTTCGTCCGATTTCATGTAAATGGTGCACCAAAATCCCTATATATATTTCGATTTGCACGAAATTCGGCATAACGTACTGAGTTGAGCCTAGAGTGATGTCTGCCAAGTTTTGAGAAAATCGGTCCAGATTTAGATATAGCTCCCATATATAGTTTCGTCCGATTTTATGTAAATGGTGCGCCAAAGTCCCTATATATCCTTCGATTTGCACGAAATTTGGCATATCGTAATGAATTACGTCTAGAATGATGTGTGTTAAGTTTACTGAAAATCGGCCCAGATGTAGATATAGCTCCCATATATAATTTTGTCCGATTTAATGTAAATGTTGCACCAAAGTCCCTATATATATTTCGATTTGCACGAAATTTGGTATTGCGTAATGAATAAGGTCTAGAATTATGTGTGTTAAGTTTCGTGAAAATCGGTTCAGATTTAGATATAGCTCCTATATATTTTTTCTTCCGAGTGTGTGTAAATTGTGCACTAAAGACCCAAAGTTTGTCTGATTTCCACACAATTGGTACAATGAACTGTAGTTACTATAATACATTTTCTTTACATTGCTTTATATAATTTTGTCCCATTGTAAGAAGCAACCCTATATCTGACCAAATGAAAACTTTAGTGTAGGTTACAGAATGACATGTTTATGGATCCATTTTCATGTTAATGGTCCTTCAAAAATTCGACGTCTGTTATGATTCATCTGTTGAATATACCCAAAGTGGTGAAGGGTATCATATAGTCGGCCCCGTCCGACTTTACTGCTTTCCTTACTGGTTTTTTTTTAGAACAGCAAACGATAGAATATTTTTCAGTTATTCTAAATTTTTCAGTTTACAAAAGAAGTGACTATACCACATTACCAACCTATACCACATTTGCATCACCTCCTCTAGGGTCGACCCGTCCGTCTATTTTACTTATTTAACTTGTTTTTATAAGGCTAAGACAAATTATTTAATCAACACATTTATAATGCTTATAAATGCATCTCTATATCTCTCTTCGTAACACTGTCCTTTTAGCAAAAACTAATTGTTAACGCTTTTCAGTTTGTTTTGTTTTTTTATTTAATTTCTGTGTCAACATCATCGCATTGAATATTGTCAAGTCATTAAAATGTGATTGAAACAATCACATGTTTCACATGTTCATCGTCGTTCTGCTCTTAATTTAGTGACAATGACAATTCGCGTTTTGTT
This sequence comes from Musca vetustissima, assembly GCF_032173495.1. NCBI lineage: Eukaryota > Metazoa > Arthropoda > Insecta > Diptera > Muscidae > Musca > Musca vetustissima. Next base: position 10,824 of record NW_026877967.1, on the reverse strand, counting down.
TTCTTTTTTGTCGTTGGTGTTTGTTTTATTGTGGATTTTAAAAGCTTGACTGGTGCTTCTGTGTTGTTATTGCCACTGTTCTCACTTGTCATTATCGCGGTTGTGGTTGTCGTTCTTGTTATTGTTGTTCTGATCAAAACAAAACAGCAAGTCGTGAAGTCTTAAATGGTCAATAAATTGAAATTGATTTAAAATTAAATTAAAATCAATTTTTATTTGGATATTTTTAGTTGAATTTTTCGCCAATCATTGATGGATGCATGCAATGCGTGAATGGACAATAGATTGATGTTTTGTTGTTGTCACCTAATTGTCAATAAAATTATATAATAGGTGTGTCTGGTTACTTTCCCTGCAGGAATTGTCCAGTAACTTCTTTCTGAGAGAGTAAGGTAGTTTTATTCTCTTTTGCAAGAAAAATGCGAAAAGTAAACAGACGGCATCCCTGCAGAAGCTTGCAACTAATCAGCTGATTTGTCAAAACAAACCAATTTGTCCGCCATTATAAAGAATTAAAAGAAAGAAAACACAACCAGTTTAACAAGTTTTTGAAATAAAAAGGAAATAAAATAAAAAAATGAGCAATAAAAGAAAGATAGATTTGATGTGTTCCCCAGAAACTTTTAAACGTGTTAGTAATGGTAAGTTTTTTTTGCATAGAATAAAAATACTTTTGTATAATGACATTTGCTTTTCTTTTAGATACAGAGTTTAGGAACGCTTTGACAAGTGGTATCGAGGGGATTGAGGAATGTGACGAGTTAATTTTTTCGCCTTGATATAATTGCACCTACCGTAAACAGAGATAGATCGAATCGGTCTGCAATGTCTCTATAACTGCACGCCTCGTGGCCGGCAAACCACAAAAATACCAGGATATTCGTCTCTTCTGAGAATTTCTTGTCTGGACGCATTTTTTTATACATGTCCCAGTTGGATAACCTTTGACATAGGCTTTTTGATACACGGAAATGTCTTCTAAATTCTTCCTCCGTGTATGTGGGCACAATACATTCAATGTATTTTTTGACCGCATTTCTTTTGTTTTTCTTCGTAATATGTAAAACATCATGGAAAAGTTTGTCCTCTCTTATCAATATTGCTTGAAAAAATACCTCATCATCATCATCACTTTCAGATGAGGATGATTCCATCAACAATGTAGTAACCACCTTAACAATTGTTTCTTAAAAAGAAGAAAGTCAGAGCTATATTTTGTACCATTCCCACTTTTCACACAGAAATGTAAAAAAATAAGTTGGAAACCATCATAACTACCTTTCTGCATATCCAAATCCATATTTGGGCTTAATAATTTACTGCCACTGGCTACAGAGACACACTGATCTTCTTCCGTCATTTTTCTAAAAATGCTGGAAATAGTCTTTTATTTTCCTATTACATATTAATACTTACGTTTTTCTCGTTTTGTAAAGTTTTTCTCCAAAAACAATTAGTCTTGCTAATTCCAAAAAAAATTATTTTCAAATTGAAAGCACAAAAATAAATAAACAAACAATAGAAAACATCTGATTGAATGTCGATGTATGAGAAGAAGAAGAGTTGCAAGAGATTGCAAGAAGAAATTTTTCCAGCAAGAATTTGCAAACTCTCACTGAAAGAACTGTCAAAATTTCTCTCTCCAACCGCTCTCTTTTGCAGAACTTTTGGGTTAACAGACGACTTCCAGTAACAATTTGTAACAATTGTTACAAACTTTAGGGTAACCAGACACACCTAATGTAAATCATACAATAAAGGTAAGGCCATCGACAGATGCCAGTCGAATTGTTTATGTTACGTATTGATTTCCCATGACCTGAGAGAAATTGGAGGTAAGTTGCAGTGTTGAACTTGAGAGTATTGTAGAGTGGAAAATATCACTTTTGTCTTTAATTTAATTATATGAAATATCATTTTTTGTATACACGTAACTGATATAGATTTAAAATACCTAAGTAACTTTGTCAGAACATCTAAAATTAATAAGGCAATATTTGTGTACTAATGAACACTGATGTAACGTGGGTCGATGTCTTGAAAGACTATTACTGTTTTTCTAACCACCATTTAATAGAAATAGTTTTAATAGAATATTTTTTACAACAAAATGATAAATTAGTTCAACTAATATTTGCTGTGTGATCGGAAAGATATTAATACGTTGACGGACAGTAGAAAGAAGTGAAATTCGAAAACATCACACTAGGCTTCTACTTGTACGCTGGTCAATGCACATTTGTGCTGCTACAGCCGTCATGTCACATAGTGAACTTAAACTTGACGGCTATAGACGCAACTGTCCGTCAACGTGTTAAGAAATAGTCATAGAATTTGGAAGGTTATATTCTATGTTCGGATCAGTGAGTCACAGTCAAAAGTATCCACTGAATAAAATGTTATTCTTTTTTATATGTGAACATAAACATCCTCCTTTAAAATTAATGAAATAATATTATTTATATATATTTATTATCTAAATTCAATATAAAACAAGTTAAATAAGTAAAATAGACGGACGGGTCGACCCTAGAGGAGGTGATGCAAATGTGGTATAGGTTGGTAATGTGGTATAGTCACTTCTTTTGTAAACTGAAAAATTTAGAATAACTGAAAAATATTCTATCGTTTGCTGTTCTAAAAAAAACCAGTAAGGAAAGCAGTAAAGTCGGACGGGGCCGACTATATGATACCCTTCACCACTTTGGGTATATTCAACAGATGAATCATAACAGACGTCGAATTTTTGAAGGACCATTAACATGAAAATGGATCCATAAACATGTCATTCTGTAACCTACACTAAAGTTTTCATTTGGTCAGATATAGGGTTGCTTCTTACAATGGGACAAAATTATATAAAGCAATGTAAAGGAAATGTATTATAGTAACTACAGTTCATTGTACCAATTGTGTGGAAATCAGACAAACTTTGGGTCTTTAGTGCACAATTTACACACACTCGGAAGAAAAAATATATAGGAGCTATATCTAAATCTGAACCGATTTTCACGAAACTTAACACACATAATTCTAGACCTTATTCATTACGCAATACCAAATTTCGTGCAAATCGAAATATATATAGGGACTTTGGTGCAACATTTACATTAAATCGGACAAAATTATATATGGGAGCTATATCTACATCTGGGCCGATTTTCAGTAAACTTAACACACATCATTCTAGACGTAATTCATTACGATATGGCAAATTTCGTCCAAATCGAAGGATATATAGGGACTTTGGCGCACCATTTACATAAAATCGGACGAAACTATATATGGGAGCTATATCTAAATCTTGACCGATATTCTCAAAACTTGGCAGACATCACTCTAGGCTCAACTCAGTACGTTATGCCGAATTTCGTGCAAATCGAAATATATATAGGGATTTTGGTGCACCATTTACATGAAATCGGACGAAACTATATATGGAAGCTATATCTAAATCTGGACCGATTTTCTCGAAACTTGGCAGACATCATTCTAGACCTAAATGATTAGGCTGTACCAAATTTCGTGCAAATCGAAAGATATATAGCTAGCGACTTTGGTGCACCATTTACATGAAATCGGACGAAACTATATATGGGAGCTTTATCTAAATCTGGACCGATATTCTCGAAACTTGGCAGACACCACTCGAGGCTTAATTCAGTACGTTATGCCAAATTTCGTGCAAATCGAAAGATATATAGGGACTTTGGGGCACTATTTACATGAAATCGGACGAAACTATATATGGGAGCTATATCTAAATCTTGACCGATTTTCACGAAACTTGGCAGACATCATTCTAGACCTAATTCATTATGCTGTACCAAATTACGTGCAAATCGAAAGATATATAGGGACCGTTTACATTAAATCGGTTAAATATATATATGGGAGCTATATCTAAATCTGAACCGATTTTTCCCAATTTCAATAGGGTTCGTCCTTGGGCCAAACAAATGAGCTGTGCCAAATTTCATCCAATTCGGATCATAAATGCGACCTGTACTTTGCTCACAAAAATACATGGACAGACAGACAGACGGACGGACGGACGGACATGCATAAATCGACTTAGAAAGTGATTCTATGCATATTCTCAAAAGGAACCATGTGTCTATCTCGTTTCCTTTTGCCTGTTACAAACATATGCACAAAGACATAATACCCTGTACCACAGTGTGGTGAAGGATATAAAAATTATTATTGTTGCACAAAAGCAATTTCAACAGTACAGTGAAAAATATCCACCGGTATTATTTACAACTTAATAACGGTTAAAAGCCAATCTTCTCATGGAATATCGATTAAAATATTGCATCAGATATTGTTTTACATTTTACGCGTGAATTTGCTTATTTGGTTAGCCATCCTGAGTATTTGAGACAATGGGACGCAACACAACGATTGCCGAGAGCAAATTAGTTATTCACCATGCTGAAATGGGAAAATCTCAACGGAAAATAGCGAAAATACTCAATATTATTCGATCCGTGGCGTAGAGGATGACAGACACCAATCAACGGCTCTGATTGGCTTTAGCATGGCGAAGTCCAGGCTTATCTTGGCCCCTTTTTCATCTCAATTGTGGACACTGACCTCCCGTTGAAATAGTGAGCTAATATGTGCCGCGAGTTCACCCATAAGAACTTGCCCACACTCGGAAAACCCCTCCTATGTTGACGACCCCTGCATACGTATAAAGGACCACGATCTGCGAATCTGCACTTGGAATGTGCGCACGTTGTACAGAACATGCGCAGTTTTCGCTTTGGCGGATGTACTCAAGAAGTACAAAGCCTATATTATTGCCTTACAGGAAATGCGATGGAAAGGGACAGGCGTAAGTAAATCAGACGATTACGCACTGTATTATAGCTGCCATGAAACGAGACATGAATTTTGCTGCGGATTTATGGTTAACAGGAGAATAAAAGACCTCGTCTCCAGATTCACTCCAGTAATGACCGAATTGCTATAATCTGCAAAAAATCGAAGTTCTTCTACATCGGTCTTATTTGCGCCATTGCTTCGACCGAAGACAAAGATGAGCAGACCAAAGACATATTTTATGAGCACCTAGAAACCGCATAAGATCGCTGCCCTGGCCATGACATTGCATCTCGATATACACAAGACCACCTGGATTTCTCCTGATCAAGCAACGAAGAATCAAATTGATCATGTTGCGGTAGATGGAACGCATTCATCTAGTGTTCCATCGATCCGAGGAGCGAATATCGATTCGGACCACTACCTTGTAGCAGCCAAGGTTTGCACTCGTCTTAATGTTGCAGCAAAGGTGCGATCTAACACAACACGGAAACTCGACGTCGAGTTTTCTGCTTAACGATAGTACTCTTTGTCCAGATAATAGTATAGAAGCACAATGACAAAGAATTGCCCACTCCCTACAAACTGCTGCAAAAGCAACACTTGGGTACCAAAAACCACCACCAAGAAACCCATGGTACGATCAGGAGTTTCGTAATGTCACAAGAAAACCTGGTGACAGATACAGACAGCGTGTTGAGGATCTGGAAGAAGCATTTTTAAAAGCTTCTGGTATCAATTAGTGGCAGTGAAGAAGATACCCCAGAACTAATAAGAGATGATGGTTAAAGTGTATACTACCTAGCCAAGATGAGGTCATAAAAACAATTAATCGGCTCAAGAACAATAAAGCAGCAGGAGCCGACGGGATATCAGCCGAACTATTCAAGACTGGTGGTCGAATGCTTGTCAGGAGCATGCACCAGCTGATTAGTACAATTTGCCTAGAGGAATGCATGCCCAATGATTGAAACCTCAGCATCCTGTGTCCCGTGCACAATAAAGGAGACAAGACGATTTGTGTCAACTATAGAGCCTTCTTCCCATCGCATATAAAGTGCTATTCAGTGTGCTATGTGAACGATTGAAGCCAATGGTCAATGACATTATTGGACCTTACCAATGCGCCTTCAGACTTGGCAAATCCACCATTGACCAGATTTTCACTCTGCGCCAAATCCTGGAAAAGACCCACGAAAAACAAATCGACACATACCACGTCGACTATAAAGCCGCCTTATACGTTCAGAGGTGTTTAAAGCCATGTCTATGTTCGACATTCCTGCAAAATTAATACGGCTATGCAGGATAACTTTAAGTGGTCAGCTGTTAATGTCGGAAAGGACCTATCGGAGCCCTTCAATACCGAACGGGGATTCAGACAAGGTGACAGTTTGTAGTCTGATCTTTTTAACTCTGTACGGTAACAGCCACCTTTGAACAAATTGAGAAAGAGTCTGCTATAGTGGGTCTGGCAGTAAACGACGAGAAGACCAAGCTGATGGTATCAACGTGCAAGACGTCCAGTAGACTCGGACCAACTGTGGAACTTGGTACCGCCATAAATAAAACGAATGACATCAGTTTTGAAATTGGGAGAAGGATTGTGATGACCAACAGATGCTAATATTGTCTAAGTAAGCTGTTTAGAAACAAGGCCACCATCCCCCAGACCAAACGGAAAACATGGTAAAATGTATGCCGGCAAGATTAAAATCCGTCTGTTAAAAAAAACCTTTATATTGGATACATCATAATTTTTATTCCCCAGCTCTATGGCTAATGAGGCTATATACACTTTTATACGGTGAGAATGTGCCTCATAGAAATATTGGTTTTAGACCCCAAGTGTATTTGGAATAATACGTTTCAGAAAATTTTGAGTCCGTCTCTCTGTCTTGCTATTTAAAACATGGAAATTTTTGTACGTTGTGCGTACATTTGTACTTTGTTCGTACATTTAAATGTTGAAAGATGAATGTTGTCAAAAGTAACATTATGGATAAATTGAAATCATATGTCTGCATGAGACTATCTTGTATAATTATGCCATGTCTTTTTTTCAATTATATATTTTTAACGCCCATTTATTAGCTGTATTAGTTTAAACAAAAGGAAATTATATTTGGAGAACTCCTTTGGGAAGAAGATTTTTACCGAAGTCAGCATTATATAGTGGTAATTAAAAAGACAATCAGATAGATTGATCTGATTGCTTTCATACGTACGTCTCATCCGATTTTACATCCAGTATTTATTTATATTTTGTATATGTCTCAATCTCTGTACCCAAAATTAGATGTGGCGTATCGTAAAGATGGTATATTCAACTTTGATCATTTCCTTACTAGTTTTATCAAGATTGACTGTGAAAATACAAGATAAGACAGCATGTGAAATATAATATTTTTACGTCTCTAATTTCCAATATCAAGTCCAATTATATTATACATTTCGTTTTTATATTATTATTTTGTTTGTCAAATTATCACTGATATAGTAAAAAATATATATGTAAGTATATATCATTCAAATGCTCCGAACCGCTTCGATGTTAATTAGTAGCATGTGCGAAACGTTATAATTGTCATATAAAACAAAAAACGCTCAACGCTCTTGGCAAGAGCATGACAAATGAATAAAATACTTCAAATAAATTACAAACTTAATTTATGCATGACGATAACAATAAACAGCCTAATCAGCGAGATTTAATTACATTTTGTTTAACATCAAATATATATTTTTGTGCAAAAAATATACTGCATTCCCAGATATCAGATGAACAAAAAAAAAAAAGAAAAAAAAAACAAGGGGATTTTTTACATTTGAAAAATGTGAGAATGCTATCTAAAGCGGTGTACACACTATCATTTTTGACTGTCAACTTTTTTATCGATTGCTGACTGTCCAACAACCATAAATATTTTTGTGGTTGCCTGATGAATGACAAACATGTGAGGCCACACTATCAAACAAGCAAAATTTGGGCAAGAGTGCCACTCAAAAATGATAGTGTGTACACCGCTTAAATCTATTGATTTTGACTCTGATATTTTTAATTGTTATTATTGTGGTGTTAATATACATACATTTTTTTCTATACTTTACAAATAACGTTATTTTGCGGAAACACACAAAAAACATTTAACCCACATTTCCTGTGGGCACCTTTACTTTTTCTTAATTATAATGAAAACACATTTCCCAGATGCAACCAATTCTCCGCTATGTCTATTTTTATCCAAATGAACAGAAGTGATACTTTGCTGTTTATTTTCTCCCATTTGCCAAATTTGCATTTGAAATAGGAAAAAACTTTCAACGGAATGCAAATACCTCATGGTGGGCATGGAGAAAGTTGTTTTCCTCCTACACCATGGTGTATCTATCAACCATATGGAATGGCATGGCCAAAGTACTGCTGTAGTATAAAACCAATGGATGGTTTTATGTAATGAAGTGCTACATATGGGCTCCATACCATACAAATGGTATGTACATAAATCACAGTTCCAAATGTTTCCATAGATTCATCCATGCCGGGTTCTGACTGTTGTCTATCAATCGAAGTGATCGCATTCAACCAACCAGCCGTAGTGATGATGAAACCGAAAATTGTTCTAGTTTGGGAACTGTTGTTTTCGTGTTGTTGTTGATTAAATGTTATTGTCCGACCGGCTGCTGCTGGCAAATGTACGTCAAGACAATGATTTTGCAATCATTTTGTTTTATTGACGAGTGTTTTGCAAATTAAAGAATAGACGAAGATGAAGAAAACAAATGGTGATGACAGGAAGTTCAATTTATGGCAAATATGGGTGTTGATTTTTGTGGAAATTGAAAACAACAATTTACAAAAAACCGACATTTTATATAAAATTTTTATGAAAAAAATATTGATACTTACAAATTGTTATCGACAATTATTTTTATAAAGGAAATCGAGAGTTTAATTTAATTATGAATACTGTGCAAGGGATGGACGGGGTATTTCCAACAATAATTACTATTTTTTATTACCCGGTTTTCCACACATATGAAGCTTTTATTTTGGGACATTTGACAATAATAAACTATTCTATTAATAACCAGTAAGGTAATGATGGTATCGTCTATATATAGCCTACAAATCGAACACCATTTCAATGAAATCCTTACAATATATATGTAGGACCATTATCTAAATTAGACCAAATTGAAGGGGGGTCCCATTCTCGGTCAAAATTTTTTTTTTATTTCATTCGAATCTACACCAATTCAAGAATGTACTTACAGAATTTCAAGTGAAAATCTCAATAACTCTTGAAGATATAGCCGATCGATTCCAAATTTTTACACGTTTCTCCGTGAGTGTGTAGCTATCGTATGAACTAGGATAAAGCCAATCGGTGAAGATCTTCCTTATTTTTTAACTTGCACTTTTTTTGAGATCACAAATCGAATAAAGACTATTTTTGTTTTGTTTTAACCGATCATTATAATAAATACTACATTATGAAGAACTGTGCAGTATCCAAAATTCATATTCGTACACCCACTAAAAATTAAGAATTTGCGAAGAAGATTTTTTGAATTTCATATAGATTTATTATCTTTAGAGTAACAGATTAACTCGAATGTTATTTGTTTCCATTTCGTCTATTTTCGGGACCTTAAAGTTTCTAATGTCCTTAACTTTTTCTAAAAAATTGACCATTCCCAATACTATTGGGATCTTGGCTTTGAGGGGGTGTTTGAAGTATTTGGGACAGTTAATCCGGACCCAGTCTGGAATCTAGCGCAATATGTTTGGGATCGTTATACCGTTAAAAAGTCCCGCGAGAACTCCATTTTAATGTACTTTGCATCAAGTGTTTCTTTACAATGTTTATATAGTACTTTGATGTCATATTGCCATCAACAAAATGGAAGTTTCCAACTCCAGCTGCAGAAAAACACCATCATACCATCACTGAGCGCCACCATGCTTGAATGCCGGAATGTAATTAATACGGGGTAAGTTCGTATTGTTCTCTGGCCAAATTCCTACGCGTCCATCCGACATATTTTTATTGAATTTGGAGTCGCCGTAAGCACTTCTTTTTTCCAAAAATTATAGTCCTAGTTTTGGAACTATTTGGAAAAAAAACTATTAGTTTTTGCTTATTAACTGGTTTCTAATAGCATACTGACTTAAAATCCAATTTTATACCCATATCAAATTTCCCTAATGCCATGTACAGACGAGCGTTGTTCGCTCTCGCATTCGTTGCTCGAACCTTAATTATGAAGTAATTACTTAGTTCCGCATACAAAATTTTCTGAGCGAATACCGACTTTTGTACATTGTTCAATTCGAATCACTCTCTGAATAATCAGGAAATTTGTCCCATCCCTAACAATTGAGAGAATTTATCGAAAATAAATTAATTTTGACAACATGAAAATATTTATAATATTTTCAAACGTTTTCAGTAAAATTGAAAATGTAACAAATTGTATAGTTGTTATATATGCAGCAGGATGTAGATTTTGTTTTCTACATAATGTAATGTGAGCTTCTTTCCCCTTGGTTCTAATTAGCGTACAAAACAAGACACAAATGTGGGGAAACTCAAACAAAAATTTCTCCAAATTTTTGTATGTGACATTTGAATTTAAAAATATAAAAATGTATGAAAACAACAATATTTTCAGGAAAAATGGAAAACATACTATAGTCAGGACTATAGTCAGGAGAAAGAGAATTATTTTTTCTATTTAGATCTATATGTGATTCACGCAAATTTGTTACAATTTTGTTGTAAAACAAGAAACAAAAAGTTTGAAAAAAATAAATATTGATGACATGAATTGAGAATAGTGTTGTATGAACGTGTAATTCATGTACGTAAGTCTGAGAGCAAACTACGTTGTTCGAATGCCCATCAAAACATGGCATAACTTTTTTGTAGAATTTGGAATTTGATACATATCGTCTGTTCCCTTACTGCAACAATCTACTAGATC